>NW_026926730.1:0-28440 GCF_032062105.1 Saccostrea cuccullata | reverse complement strand
TGCCCCTTGTGCGAAAAACCTTGTAATCGCTACTCCTCGGAAATCGTAGACTGTAGAGACAGCAAACCTTCACTAATGTCTTTAGGATCTTCACTGTATACATTGTAAGTGTGAAAGGATCTGATGACCCCTTATATGAGTTATTGCCCTTTAACGTCTTTGTACGTACTATTAAACCTTATAACTTAAAAACTATAAGTCGTAGAAGCACGGGGTCAATTGCATTGTGACTCTTGAACTTTGACCTTGAAAGTTTTTCAATGTCAAAGGTCAAGGTCATTTCAATTTTTTTTAATTTTCATTTTTTAATTTATCTTTTTAAGACAATTTTGTTTTCTTATTCATGGAATTTCATTTAAAGGAGTCAGATATAAAACAAAATTGAAATTCAAAGAAGGTGGAAAGACCTCTTATTGTTTTTTGAACAATAAGTCTCCTAGTTCTTCCCTATTATTCTTATTTTTCTTCTGCTGATTTTTTGTTTCGATATTTTTTCGAAAAGACTTTTTTGTTCATCGTAAAAGTCTTTAAAAGTTAGGAACAAATTTGACCCAACGCATATGAACTATGACCCCTTTCGAAGTTATTCCCCCTTTTGCAAGAAATGCTTGTTTTCGCTACTCCTCCGAAACCGTAAACCGTAGAGGTATGAAACCTTCACCAATGTCTTCTACTACTTGAGGGGACTCTGGAATCTATTCATTGCGAAAGTCTTCGGTTACCCTTTCAATGAGTTTTTGCCCCTGAAACTTTTTGAATTTTACAAATAATAAAAATTTTTCAAAACAAGAAGTAATAGAGAGACATGGGAACAACTGCATAAGATTCATTGACCTTTGATCATAAAAATAATGCAAAGGTCAAAGGTCAAGGTCATTCCAAAATTGAGAAATTAAGCTCTTTTTTGTCTTTTAACATATACTTAATGTCTTTGCATCATTAATATGTACTCTTAAAAGTATTTTAAATATTTCATTTTTGGTCCCTAAGATTAACCCTTTTTAAAGTTATTGCCCCTTGTGCAAAAAAACTTATAATCGCTACTCCTCGGAAACTGTAGACGGTAGAGACACCAAATTTTCACTAATGTCTTTAGGATCTTGAGGTATAACTTCACTGTATAAATGCGAAAGGATCTGATGACCCCATATATGAGTTATTGCCCTTTAACGTCTTTGTACTTAATATAAAACCTTATAACTTGAAAACTCGTCGTAGATACATGGGGTCAATTGCATTGTGACCCTTGACCTTTGACCTTGAATAATTTTTTAAGGTGAAAGGTCAAGGTCATTCCAAATTTTTTTATTTTCATTGTTTCTACGCTTTCAGACAATTTTTGTTTTCTTATTCATGAAATTTAATTTCAAGGAGTCAGATATAAAACAAATTTGAAATTCAAAGAAGGTGGAAAGACCTCTTATTGTTCTGTGAACAATGAGTCTCCTAGTTTTAAATATGGTCTTTGTACTTGGACTACAATAAGCTAATCATTATCCAATCTTTGTATAATACTGAATAATTGTATAAACCCTACCATTTATTTTATGTTTTCCCCCCTGCACGCAAATTCTAAACAGATGTCGAACATTTTGGAAATGATTTGTACAAGTACATGTAAGAATGCTTGCAATGAATCCTACCACTGCTGTATTTATTGACAACAAACACTAATGCATAAAGAATATTGAAGCATGAAGTGTGGTTTTATGAAGTAAACTATTATAATCCTTTTGAGCGTTTAAAGCTCTCTAAACAGAAATTGTTTAAATTTCAATCCTTTTCATTGAATATCATCTTTTGTAAACAGTGATCAACTTGATTAAATTTTTGAAAGAAAAACAAAGCTTTTTTCTTATGAAAAAGACTGCTGGTAACGCAGGTACGATAAGGCTTCCAAGAGATTAATGTTGTGTACTCTGTGCAAGCACTTCTCTAAACTACAAATGTTTGACGTCATAATCGAAAATGACGTAAAGTCACTGCATACTTGATTTGTAATGATGGGGAGAGTTTCATAAACTTTACACTGTATTTCAATCTGCATATAAAGATGCAGAATGCTAGTTTAAAATAATCGCGTTTTTATCATTTTTTTTCAAAAATCTAATATATCCGAATAATTTTAAATAACTTTGCTTTATTACTCTTGTTTAAGAGTATGCGTATTCAAACTACGTACGAAAATATACTTTGTGGAAATATGTAAGAGGAATTTCCCCTCTAACTGAATCCTGCTTTGGAAAAAATCTATGATGGCTTTGTTTTAAAACAGATGACGATATTCAGCGGAAAATACCCTCAGATTTGTCGGTAAGTTGAAGTTAATGTAAAATATTTGGTACCAAAGTAAAAATAAAATTTTCCCAATCACATTTCGGGTTCTCAAGGATGCAACGAGTTTATTTATGTGAAAAAAAAGTTAATAATAATTGTGTGAATAACCAGCGCCGAAGCGATTTATGTGAAATATCCCTAAAAAGAAGAAATGACCGTCACGTAATCAACAAGGTCATGTGATATCGTAACAAATACAGTATGTTTAAATATAGTCTAGAGAAATCTCTATATGAATTTGGCGTTCTTACGTATATAACTTAAAAATAAAACTCAAAATCAACTTTGCAATGCAGTTACGTTAAAAATGCATTTTAAGCTCCGGGAAGCCTTAACAGTATTGCGAATGCGTGGTTATCTAGAATATTGTTTTTAGGACCAGACAAAAGTCCATCTAATAGAGTAAAGAGTTGTTTTTTTTTCAGATCATGGCTAGTGTAAATACCAAACACATATTTATTAACAGAATAAAATAAATAGGTATCTAAAAATAGTGAAATCCAGATAAAAACATTAGAGCTGCAATCAAAAATAATAAGCAAATTCTTTAGTGAAGTGGAAAGTTACTTCAATAATTTTTCTAAGGAACACAGTTTTAACATCCATGTTAAGTATATAATGTGGCATTATACATGTTAAATGTCTGTCACTTTATATAATCTGACAGCAAAATAAAAAAAATTAAATGTATTATGTAAGTTTTCTTCAACTGACTCATTTCTGAATGACTTTAAAATATAGTCTAGGTATCTAAATTAATTTACTCTTCTTTGAAAATATTGTACAAAAAAAGCGAATAAAAAGTGCACTAAAATAAATAAAAATAAGACAAGGAAAGTGGTAAATGTTTTCCAACAAACGGCATACCCATGCTAGAAATCTACAAATAACCAAGTTTATTTAATTTATTTGAAATAAATTGAACACTTTAGTTTAATTGGACGCAGGAAATAAAAAGTTTCTATCTTTCTTAGGCTCATTTAGAGTCATTTATTTAGAGTAATGATATACATAATAATATTACTTTTATTTCGTTTAGCCTCGGAATACACACACATAATACTACTTTCATTTTCTGATCAATAAATGTGTTCTTAAAGTTAATAGGTTCCCACTGATCTTCCTAGCCTTAGAACATCTACAAAGCCTTGTAGATTAAACCGCAATACTGCATCAATAATTAAACCATTCAAAAGTTCATCAGTTTGATTATTATATGACAGATGAAATAATAATCAAATAAGAATAATCACACATTTCAGATTATATGATACCCATTTATGCAATACATTATTTATATTCAAGAGTAAATTAATGATTATTTTAGTAGTTTAGATTTATAATGCTCAAAAAGGTCCATGTAATTCATAGTATTGATATAGTAGTTTACAAAACATTCTCAGTTCCTCAAAACATATCTGTGACCTACATCACAACTGTTACTTTATGAAAGTTATTGACATACAACGCATTCTCAGAAATTACTAGGAATGGAGGTAAACATGCGTTGTAGCTCTGTGGTAAAGATCACGCTCACTTTGTGATCAGGAGATACCTGGTTCGGCGGCACACCAATCCCAATACGCTTCACAGTTTCTCCTCAAAGTTCCCGGTATTAAAAGTGAAAGTCACTGATCTTTCGGATGAGACCTTAAAACTTAGGTCTTGTATCAAAGCAGGCTTTTGAACGATAAATAATTATAACTGTTCAATAACCGTGGGTACTGAGTTAAAATCGAAATTTGATTGATTGATTGTATATAGATTTCCGTCCTATTCGAGAATTCGAGAATTTTTCACTCATTAAGAGACGTTATCATATACCAATGAAGGGCTTCACATTTGACCTTTACTTTACATTAATGGTCATTGAGCAGTGAGGGATCTTTATCGTACCAACGCCTACCATCGTGACAAGGGACCTTGCTTTTTAATGTCTTATCCGAAGGACCCGCAACTTTCAATGCAAAAGGCCGAGAACATGGCGAAGGAACAGTTGCTACACATTTTTATCGACTTAGATCAGTCGCGGCCTCGATTCGAACTCACTACCTTCCAATGATAGAGCGGGCGCTCTACCTACTCAGCTACCGTGAATGGTCATGTCTAATTTTGAAGCACTTGCTTACTTGTACGTGGTTAAGTTTCATTTGAATGAAAAATCTCAAATGGGATGTAAAACAGACTTCAACCAATCTAAAAACGAAATGGCAATTGAACCTTTAAATTGTTTTTTAACAAAAAAGGGGAAACTCTTTTTAAAAATCTTTTACTACTTACTCAAACATAACTTTCTTTTTTATCAAATAAAAATGAAGAAACACTTTTTAAAAGATTTTCTCTAGAAAAACAAATCTAACTTTACACTGTTATGGTCCATGGACTTTTTTCTTTTGATCTCTTTTCATAGCGCAAATCAATGTTGGTATTTTCCTGTTTGTCTTTTAGATGCAAGAAATATAAAAAGCGATCTGTTTCGATTTTGAAAATAATATGGAGAGGAAAGATTTTAAAATGTAAAAAAAGGTTAAATTTTATTTGCAAAGAATCAAGAAATGGTTAGTATATTAATATCTACAAATTACTGCACATCAATTTACCTATCTTACATCTAAAAATACATTGTTAATTAGACAAAATTGCGTTATAAACAACAATAACTTGCTTTAAAATGGCAGATTTTTGAACATCAACTTGATTTGGTTCAATACGTCTTTGTTTCAACCTTTTTATAAACTTAACATACATATCATGGTTTAACAGAATTTTACTTCATCATACATATTTGTAGCTATATATTTTCGAACCACAGACAAATTGATATTTTTTTCTGCAACTGAGCTAATACTTACTATTTCCACTATAAAGGATTTATGGTTCCAGGTGCGTTCTTTTGTGACAGAGAAGGAGAATGTACAAATTCATCAATGAAATCATGGACAATCTTAACAATATAAAATCAAAATGTTGAATGGCGATAAAAATGCCCAACAACCATGCGAATAAGACACTGTAATGTGTGGACTTTGCATGTATAAAAAAGACAACTATATCAATTAATACATATTACAGAAAAATGATGACAAGTGTTGACGGATCATCTCTTAATACAATGTATCACTGTAAATTTTACTCGGTTCTTTGACACTTTTGAGCTGATCAATTAAAGCAAGACAATTCATTTTAAACAATAGAACATGCACTCATAAGAGATCGTTAAAATATCGTTTGATAATCTCCCACAAAAAAGCGGACAACTGTTATAATTGAATGCAGTTGACTTCAGGTTCCAGTATTTTCTTTTGAAAGAAAAAGATATAGAATTTTACCACATAAAAATTCAATATCTTGCATTTAATATTGGTTTTTGATGGGATGTTATTGACAGACATGCTTATTGACATATTCAGAATTACTTAAATTTTAATTATGTGATTTTTTCACACGTTACACATACATGTATTACAACTTTATTTTTGATGGCTGATTAATGGTAATTGATTATAAAAAGGAAAGCCACTTATCTTTATCTATGTATTGCACTATTTAAGCCTTAATTACTTTTATACAAGCATGCTTAAAAAGAAAATGGTTGTCTGAATGTTAGATTTGTTTTCTTTTAATAGCATTACGGATAGAGAACCAGCCGCTGCAGAAATGGCTTCTTTAAGTAGAGAGCAAAACAGCAGTTTATTTGTGTCTGGAAATAATATCACGTATAACACAAGTGAGGACAATTCCCTAATTACGATAATTTTTGCAATCATACTACTAACAGCTGGAGTGGCTGGAAACAGTTTCACAATTGTATTAATTTTTGTGAAAAGAAATTTGCCAACGCCAACTTACACGGTTATGGCTTGTCTCGGACTAGCTGATCTTTTCGCATCTTGTTCCCGATTTGTTGTTTTGGTGAACGAATATTTTAAGTTTTTTAATTACATGAAGATTGAATTGTATGCAATAATTAACATGCTTTTCCTACATGCTGCTTATTTCCATATAATTTTGTTTCCATACATCTGTTGTGCATTAATATCGTCACCACTTCCAAGTCTTCGAATTATGTGTCAAATAGTTTTAAGGATTTCGGCCATTCTTTGGGTTTAAAGTGGTATTGTTACTATTGCGTTTGGTACAGTACAAATTATGTACTTTGAAAGTAATATTGCATTTAAGTATAATATGATATTTAAAATAGTTTTTGCATCTTACCTTTGTCATTTATAGTTTTCTTATCTGCTAAAAAAATAAAAACATTTAGACAACATCAATCAGAAACAAACACAGCACCAGTTGCAAGTTACACACATATGCCCCATTCTATGTCAGTTATGTTCCTTATAATTATTGTTATTTTCATTGCAAGTAGAACCCTATTATATGTACATGTTATCATTGTTTACGCCTGTATCAAAGAAAATTGGAAATTTGGTATTTGCACTGGGTATCCATTTACACTTATCTATTCAATTTTAGGCCTTTGTATTATTTTGAATAATTGTATAAATCCAATCATTTATTTTATGTTTTCCCTTCCTGTACATAAGTTTCTTTATAGATGTAGGACGTTCTGAGCATGATTTATAAACACATTCGCTGCCACGTACTTTACTGTGGCAGTTTTTTTTCTGTAAAAATGTGTATATAGGAAAATATTTACTAATAAATTATAAGCATGAGAACTATTGAAACACCTTTGCTGTTTAGTACATTACCTTTGTATATTGTCGAAAATTTTGTCTGTAAAACGTGTAGAAAAATATATCAATTACAGTAGTAAATAATTCAACGCACATCTACATGTATACTTTAAGTTGCCCAAGTGGCGCAGTGTTAGAATGTCTACTTTAGAGTCGGGATGTAAGAAGTTGATCTTTACATCGCGGGTTCGAATCCTACTGTTGGACGTGGAGGTCAGTCCTTCGAATTAGACCGTATAAATTGAAGCCCCATATAGCAGTATGTGGTGGAACGAAAAGAATCCTTACCTGTTCAATGACCCCAAATTGCAAATATAAGAAAAATAGTGAAACTCTCCACCGTAAAGTGGTGGCGTCTCCACATGAGTTAAAAACAAAATACAATAAATCAATCTATTTAAAAAAAAACCCACTACGAACTCTCTTTTTGTTTAATGGTAATTAAATGACACCAACAAGAAAAAAATATCTATTCGCAGTGGCAGCTTCAAGGAGTCTGCGAGGTCTCTGTGGAAGTGCAGTCTTCTATCATTGCGTTCATGCTGCAACCGTATGCGTCTACTTGGCCTGCCTATAGAGCCCGCACTGTGCTTTTAGAGATCTCAATGCGCTGCTACGGCGACCATACTACGTTTCTACAGTGTATTTATCAGATAGCGCTCACATGGCGCTTACTTTGTGCATGCTGAAAATGTGCGCCGTCCGCTCGCGTGGTAGGAGACCTTACACGACCCTTCCGCCTATAGTGGAGATCTTGTCGCGTTGTCATGGCACTGTAGGAGACTCTAAAGATATCACCTAGGCGTTTTGCATTTTTATGGACGCCGTGCGATCGTCGTGAGGACGCCGTCCCGGTTTTACAATGGTTTTTTCCATGAGTGATATGACATGAAGGACTTTGAATTGAGTGAATTGATTATTTTTCATTTTAATATGTAATCTTTAGCTGTATTTGAAAAACTTCACTCGTCATTTGTTTCTCAAGTTTGACAATTATGTGTCATGTCTTTAAATATATATTTTTTTTAACATTCTGAAAGTTGAAATGGGAATAATGCCCTTGATACTGTTTGTTTCAACGAGAAATGAAAGTCTGTAAATATTAAGACGGCTTCATTTTACTCTCAACAGTCCATTTGTGACTTTGCGACAAGCACATGCTTCTAGTAGGATGTGATGCTCATGATAATGTCAAATAATATTTATCTCTGGGCATTGCAGTAAAATCACTTTTCAAATGCGAAACAACAATTTTAAGAATTTAATTAGAAATCATAGAAATTCTTCATAAATTTCATAAATTATGGTCAATGGCTTAAATACCATTTTGCTCAACTTTAAAAACAATTAAATGTGGGCGACTTTGCACAATTTGTTGAAACGACAAATGGCTTCAATTGCCCTAACAATAAGTCTTTATAAAAATTGGTTTTTCAAACCGCTAACAGTTATGTAACCTATTTCAAACTCAACCCAAAAATACCCCAGACACATTTCATTCTAACAATGTCATATTCGTTAAACATAATATCAATCAATAAGCTATTATTCAATATCGTGAAAATAAAGACATTCTGTTACCAGCTATAGTTTAAGCTTTGTTTATTTTATAAACACATAACTTGTGACAACAATATATGCTTTACACATTTTAGGTTATTTACACAATATTGTGTACACTTTTTTTAAAAGAAATAACTCCATATCCTTCATCTACATACATTTGGGAACACAAATTAAAACATATTGAATTATAAAAAGTATGTTGATGAATCAAGGCAAACTTCAATATTTAAAATCAAAATCCAAAGATGAAAATACATGTCATTCGAAGAAAGGAAATAATTAAGGAATAACTGTCTTTATGCCTCCTATGAGAAATATCAGCCTGATGGTGCAGTGAAAAATAACTAAACACAGATATGCAGTTTTGTCGAATATGTCATTTAATTCAATGACATAAAGTAAAATGTAAAACAAATCATTACTGGGGATCACCTAATATTAAACAATACAGGTTACATGTACATAGGTGAAAGGTACAAGTGTGATCCCCCTGAGACTGACTAGAAATTTACATGCAATGAACAAATCAGAGTATATATAAATATGCATAAAATATAACATAAATGAGTAAATCCTTGGAGGTGTCCAAACAATTGCGCCAATCCAAGAAACGTATGACAAGTTATAAAATAATAAAAAACCAAAAAACACCCAAAAAGGGTGGGTGGTGGGTTTTTCTTTCAAGGCACTTCCAGGCTAACAAAAATGGCGCAACAAAAACAAGGTTTTGATTGGGTTACTTTTTCAAGAAAAGCAAAGCTTGCGATTTCGCAATGAAAGGTTATATGATAATTGCGCTGCGATAAAGGCGCAAATCCTGCAGACTGCGCAGGGATATTCGGAATTATCCTATGGTGTAAAATATAATATATTTCTCATAGCTGCATAAATTGAATTTCTGTGATAATATTGTTTATTTTTCGATTTCATGATGTGATAAATCGATTAGTTTGCCTGATAA
This sequence comes from Saccostrea cuccullata, assembly GCF_032062105.1. Classification (NCBI taxonomy): domain Eukaryota; kingdom Metazoa; phylum Mollusca; class Bivalvia; order Ostreida; family Ostreidae; genus Saccostrea; species Saccostrea cuccullata. Next base: position 18,873 of record NW_026926730.1, on the reverse strand, counting down.
TTTGCATAAACGCCAAAGGCGTTTATACATCAAATTATCACGCAAGCCAATCGATTGATCATCGTCATGAAATTGAAAAATCTGACAGTTATTCCTTATATTTACATGCTTTGATTCCGCCAATCCACGTGCTCCAAGCCCTGCTTCTGGCTAGCTGTTTGTTTTGCCCTGCACGTGTTTTTTTGGAAACCCGCCAATACATTGATGGGGGAAACAAAGTACATTTACAATTTGTAATTTTATCTCGGACAAAGACATTGGAAATGTAAATATGCTCGTGAAAAAGGATTTCTTCGTTGTAAAATGTCTGAGATCCTCGCATTGGTTGATCATGATATATTTATCGCTCATAGGCAAGGATGAAATAAGGTCATGTAATTAACCAAGCGAGTCTGATACCAGCATGATAACCAACATTTACATGAGGCACGTCTAGTACGAGGACTAATATCCGTTCAAGAGTTTTCTCATGAGGTTTTTAGTGTCTTGTTTTACATGTGCTTTTTGCTTGTCATTTTAGGGGTATTAAACATTCCCTAAAAAGGGCAGTCAATTCTTATTATTGCATGTTGTTGTATTAAAATCCAGCATCTTTGTAGAACATATCATTGTGTTGTCATGATGCAATATTCGTTATTTCATAAAATAAAGTATATTAACTTCCTGTAAACAAAAGTATAATGTGCCATCGATGACATATGTTAATTCATTATGGGGACGGAGGTCTATCAAGCTCTTTTGGATAATCTAACGTATAACGGAATTTGGAAGTAATACAATTTCCTTAGTGACTTTAGTTATTGTGATTATGTCAGTAGTTTTACTCATAACTGTAATGGTTGGGGAACTTTTTACAATCATATATTTAAAATAAAATACATACATCAACTTAAACATGTATAGCTTGTGTTGAAATTGCTGTAGTTTTAGGATGTTGTTCCGGATTTGGTTTACTACTACACGTTACATTTTGGAGTATATGATTATTACATGGAAATTGCAATATACCAATTATAAGAGTTATATTCTTTCTTCATGCTGCAAATTTACACATAATTATGTTGGCATATAAACGTTGTGAATTGATTTCGTTGCCGCCTCAAAGTGTTGAAATAACGTGTCGAAAGAGGATTTTCATTGTTATTTGGGTACTAAGTGCGTTTGCTTATGGTACGGTAATAACCTTGGAATTCACAAATATTATATTGTAACACGTTGAAATAGTTTTCTCACAGACATATTAGTAGTACTCAGGAAATCATTTAAAGTGTACATGTTAGACGTTGGACTAATGAAAAATGTCTTCCCAAATTAATCATCAAAAAAGTAAGCCTTTTAAAATCTATATCTTAAATATTTATTTTTTCAGTCTCTCCCGAGGCAATGTTTTTATGCGATTATTACTGCTAAAAAGTATAAATTCTACAGGACAATCGCAAAATTAAGAAATTTTGATTATACAAACACGTGCACTGTACAACAATCAAATTTGACAAACCAATTCTGAATTGATATAACATTTTTCATACTCCTATTTCTTTTTTTTTTTCTATGGGATATCTGGAAACGTGCAAAATAATAGTACAATTATGTTTTTTTTTCGCAAACCCATACAAAAATTATAAAATGCTGCAAGTAAGAAAAATATTAAATAGTGCAGTAATCTGTTATGTCTATATTAAAGAAAAAAAAAACAATTTACAGTTTGTTTTGGTACTTGATGATAAACACCACACAACAATCATCCTTTAGAAATCTCTTTAGAAAGATATTACTTTCAGATTATGTCACTTGACATCCGTTTTACGACTGTACTATCCTATAAATTTAATAAGACCCCCCCCCCCGAAAAAAAACCCCACTAAACCCACTAAAAGCTTGCTACATGTATCGGTGAAGAATAAGAAGCCACCATTCATATCGGAAGTGAATAAACCACAGAAAAAGAACGGTAATAATTTAATGATTCTTACATGCTTGCTAATGAAATTGAAAATACTTAGTAGAGTTTTGAGAATGAGAAAATAAAGTGTTTAATTCTAAATAATTTGCATGATATTTCATAACAATCATTCAAAAATTGTTGATGAGTTATAATAGCTTCGGAACTCGATGTTGAACTGGTAAATTTCTCTGGTTAAACAGATGCTGCATTCCCAACTGATCCATTGTATTGGAATTGCGCTAGTTAAAGAGTTTTGTATATTGAGATAAATAGCAATACAGGATACAGATTTCATAATTCAATTAATTAAAGACCGTATACATGTGTATAATCAACGAAGTATTCGATATGAATCGATGAAATTTACGACATTCTTTTTCGTACACGGTCAATCTTTCTCTCTCTCTCTCTCCACACACCCATACTCTCACACTCACACACTTACACCTTCCCTCACATATACTAATCACAAACACAAGCGCTTTACTGTATTCCTTACAACTTCGTTAAAAGTGCTAAAAAGAAAAGTTAAACCTTGAAAATGCGATAAGTTTCAAACAATGCTGATTGCAATTGTTTATCTTCTAAAACCCATTTAAATTATTTTTTATTAATAGGAATATGGCTTGGAACAAAACTGATGAAGAGTGGTTTTCCTTTATATTCGAGTACAACAGAAGTCTACCTGGCTCTTCGGATAATCTAACATATTACAAAATTGAAGGATATAAATCTACAAGATCCTTGGTGACTCTAATTATTGCAATAGTATTATTCATAATTGGAATGGTTGGGAACTTTTTCACAATCATAATAATTTTTGTGAAAAAAAATTTACACACACCAACCTACTCATGTATAGCTTGTCTGGCAATTGCTGATGTTTTAGCATCTTGTTCCCGATTTGTTTTACTACTACATGACTATTTTGGAATATTCAAAATTTACATGGAAATTGCAATATACATCATAATAGTTATCTTTTTTCTACATGCGGCAAATTTACACATAGTTCTGTTCGCATATTTACGTTGTAAATTGATTTCTTCGCCGCATGTTGAAATCACGTGTCGAAAAGTTTTTTCGGATTTCCAGCGTTATTTGGGTACAACCCAAACGGAAAAGATTTTTAACAAACTACTATTAAACCATCAACAAACTACCAACAAACTACATTTTAGTGGTTTGTTAAAGTAGTTTGATAGTATAGCATTTAATGAAACACAAACAAACCACTGTTTCTAAAAATAAGTAAAGTGGTTTGTTAGTCTTTCATTTCTGCTGATTGTGATTTCTTTATAGTTTGTTAGACTTGGTATCGGTATCTTGCAACAGTGTTTTATTAGTACAGCATTTGCATTTAACCACATGGGATATTACTTTACAGACATGTTTAGGGTTGCATTATCTAGAATTGTTGAAGTTTCCAAGAACAGCTTAATCTTTACATCCGGTGTTAGCCTATTTGCGCCAATTTTCAAACCACCAAGCAGGTCAGAAACAAAGGAACTGGTGAAGGGACATTCAAATTGTTAGTATCTTTTTATAAGATTCCTGACTGGAAAAAGCAGCAATTTACATTATTAAAAGATGGATCTAAATACAGAAGAGGTATTTAATGCATGTCATGAAGTTCCTTTTAACCTAAAATAATTAAGGCTGGACTACAGTAATTAACCTTCTGTGAATGTGGATGTGTATGCTTTTTACTATATATAAGCTTTGGGTTTTCATTCAATTTCAGATTGACCTATAATTCCTATACTAGTTTAGATCAGTTATGCATTGGATTATGGGTATAGTGCAGATAAGTAGATGGACATGACTTGGAATATGGCATCTCCTAAACAAAAGGGAACATGTTGGAATGTTGCACTTGCATTGGCTAAACTTGTGAATCCTGGAATTTAAAATACTCTGAAACAGGACTTGTTGAATACTTCAAAATGTGACTGTTTTAGGTGTTTTCAAAGACTTGTGGATTTGTAAAGGAAAATTCAAATCTATAGTGTTTTGCTGATGGATTTGTTACCAGTGTTTTGTTAGTAGTTTGTTAAAGTGGTTTCATAGTAGTTTGTTAGTGTGGTTTGATAGTAGTTTGTTAGAGTGGTTCGATAGTAGTTTGTTAGAGTGATTTGATAGTAGTTTGTTAAGAGTGGTTTGATAGTAGTTTGTTAAAGTATAGTTTGTTAGCTCATTTGCATGTGATTTGCTATACTATTAAACCACTTTCAAACCATAGTAGTTTGTTAGTAATTTGTTATAGTTGTTTGTTTGCCCTTTTTTTCCGTATGAGAAAGTACTGCTATGGTTTTTGTTCATGGTACAATTATAACTTTGGAACTCAAAAATATTTTAACTTCTAAAAATAGATTTCTCACAGATTTTGTATTGTTGTCTTATATTTAGTTTTTGCCTTTGATCCTTATCATGTTTTTCATATTAGGAAAATAAGAACATTAAGGCAACAGCAATGTCCATATGAACGAACTTATACACATATGTCACATTTAATGTCCATTATGTTTATTGTAATAATTGCAATATTTATTCTAAGTTCAACTCCGTTATATAAACATGTAACGATACTTTACGTCTGTAGTGTTAAGAATGCTGAGTATGTTTTCTGCTCTGGAATTACAATAAGCTATTCAATATCCAATCTTTGTATAATGCTGAATAATTGTATAAACCCGATCATTTATTTCCTGTTTTCCTATCCCGCACGCAATTTTCTCAACAGATGTCGAACATTTTGGACGTAATTCTTATTGAAATTTATTACTACATTATTTAACTGTACGGTAATGTACAAAAGAAGTGTGGTTTAATGAAATAATCTATAAGCTTTGAACGTTCGAGGTATTCTAGATACATTTTTCTTGTTCCTTCTTTAAACAATGGTTTAAAATAAATCAACTTCATCTTATGTTTATCTTTTTTTTTTTTTATCAGTGATTTAAGTTAATTAAAATAAAAGTAGCAAAGATAATTTCTGTCGAAAAACATCCTCGGTCATATTTTTACATCGAATTCTGTTATTCCTTTCTAGCTCCAGAGATAAGTACATCTTATAGAGTGGAGAATAATTTTTCTTCAAATCAATGAGAATGAAATCTCTAAACAAATAGGAAAAAAAAAAGAATCAAAGTTATGAATAATAACATATATGGAAATAAGGAAAACCAGTTGGGAACACCTTAGCTGCAATGAACCTTATTAAACTTCATATAAAACAAATAACTTTGAAAATAAAATCTGATCGGCCGAGACAGTCACGTGACCGTTGTGTTTGCCCTGCACCAAAATTTCGTATTTCACGTCGTGATCAATGATTGTGACGTCACATTGCGACGAGTGACATGATTACTACTGAGTTAGATTGCTTATATGGTAGATTAAAATGACGATATAAAATTGTAAAAAATCATATTTCCCCATGCTTGGGGATGTTCACTTCTCTATGGCACCTGTTCCCATCTCTGATAATTTGGAGTTCTGCTCCTATTTTGTATTGTTTTATGGACTTTGATATTGAATACTGTTCGTATATCTCCATATCCTTCATGTTACCAGTGTGTAAATTAGAATGGCTTAATTGTCAAGTTTTTTTATGAAGCGCGGCTAGTGGTGTAACTTACACCTGTTTCATATTGATCTTATTCAAATGTATACTTTATTTATTGGATTTTCTTCATATTTCCTGCATTGTGCTCGATTCGGTATAATGAAAAAAATTATTGCATGAATGGTCGGGAGACATGAAGATTTCTTCGCCCATGAAAAAATCGTATTACCCGAGGTCAACGTATTATATAACCATCATAATTTATTTCATTATTGTAGTGGAAAGTTCCCTTCAATAGTTTCTCTCGGGAACAAAGTTTTAAACATCTTTGTTTGATATTTACATGCATACAATGTATATTGTGGAATTATGTGCTAGATATTTATTTCATAGAAACAGAAGAATATAAACAAATTTAATTGAAATTATATACTTGCATCATGTTCTGTAGTTATTCTTTTGTTAATTTTTTTTAATTAATTCATTAATTCCTGACTGACCCTTTGATAAAGCCTAGCTATCAAAACCAATCAATACATATATAAAAATATTGTAGAAAATACAATGTAGGTGCAGCTTAGCAGATACGGTTTTTTTTTAATCATAACTTTATTTTATAGTAAATTCAAATGTTCACAAATTCAATGACACTCTATGGGTTAAGGGACATTTACGACAAAACCTCCATTATTCATAAATGTATCTATGAACCTTTATTCATATACGTATCTACGAATACACGCAGTTACTTGACTTCCGTTTGTAGTAGCATAAAGGTCAGATAAATTTGAAGTAGACTGCCACTGGAGTTATGAGGGAAATAATCACATGCCCACATGAAGTACATTAAGCAAGGCTTGAACATTGGTATGTTACTGTTAATTAACGTTTTCTTATTTTAGTTCTTATTGATCAACATAAGTTAGAAATTAAACATAAGTATATAGTTCTAATCTATTACCATTATTTCAGTCAGAATTTCAGTAAAGGTATTGAAATCTAAAAAGTAATCTTCATTGTATTAATAAATTGTATGGTATGAACTCGATCGATCAAGATGAGACAAATTATGTAAATGTTATGAGATAGTTTTTTGACCATGAGAATCTTGGTAAATCTATAAAACTTAAAACTGCTGGACCCTTTTCCTAACAATCTTGTTTTTTTAACGTTTGAACAACAGACCGGTTGATGTTTTTTCCTTTCTGAAATTGTGCTTGCTAAGACGTTTTTATACCTTTAGATGATTTGATAGTGTTTTTTTTCTTCTATTTTTTGTTTGTAGTATATAAAATAATTCAGTATTGTAACGTTTAATTCTGAATGATATCAAGTTCCCAAAAAACCAGGAGTAAGTAGAACAATAACTTGAATAACAGAAATTTTTGAGACATAAAAAAGTATGAAAATCAATTTCCTTGAATTCTTGAATTCCTATATCTAGATATATATATGAAATATAATTAACGCAAAACCTGATCAGCAGAACACTTTTAAGCTAAAAGTAGTGAAAATTGGACCTGAACAAATTCATACCTGTCTGCGAAATTTAATGTGTTCATTGCAGACTCTTTTCTATTTTGAAAACAAAGGGTTCAATTGATAAGAGAATGTTGGGATATAAGTTTGAAATCAATAATCGTGAAATTCAACATCTTTATTAACTTTTCGTTAGTCTTGCCACTCTTTTCTTTCAAGAGGGTTAGACCTTTTGAAATCATATATATCCATCCAATAATCTCCCTTTAAGTACGTGTACTCAATTCCGTAGATATCGAGAAAAATACTGGATCAGGAAACTAGGCATGACCTTTTACTGTGTTTTGAACGATCGCATAAATAATGTAAGGATATTTGTAAGCCCGCAATATGCCAATGTGTCATGGGACTTCATATCTATTCAATTAGACGAAGGCGCATTTATCGAAATCGATCAAACAATTGACCAAATGTATGTAGATAATGTCTCTTTTGATTTACTTTTGCCTTAAGTCAGTTAACAATGGGGTCGTCATCATATTCGTACTAAACTTTACTTGGTTCACTTGAAAGTTTTGAATTGAATATTTGAAGAAATGCAAGCGTATATTTATAATTTTCTACTGGAGAGTACAAGCCAATGTTTATGAATCTGGATGATTTCCATCATTGGCTCTTTAAGCAAACACATGAGTCGGAAGATAATTCTGACCAGTCGGTTTCTTAAAATATAGAAATGAAAAATTATATATCGTAATTTTAGTAACATTCTTAATCATAAAATAATCATAAAAAATCATTCTTGCATATCTAATTTCTATTCTCCATTGCCTACAGATAAACCAAACCTTTTGCTTACAAACTTTCCAATTTTTAGCATTACTGTGCCTATATGTGGAACATCTGAAACAAACGCCTCTTATGTATTCTTGCTCTTCTTTTTTTTCAATTAAATTCCATTAGATAGGTAATTACCGGTGATGTTAATATATTTAAAAATTAAGACCAAAAACGATGATCTGAAAAACAATCCTTAATACTGGAGCCCCGATATTTTGATTTATTGCTATTAGGGATTCTGTATTATTTAAAAAGCTACAAAGTTAAAAGGCATCCATCCTTCTCCAACTCAGAGGTGATAAATTTATTAAAATGACAACATGGACAATATATTATGCTTGAAGCAGACAAAGCTGGATTAATATCATCTCTGTTTGAAGGGTTCATCATTGTCACTATTCAATAACATAAAATATGTACAACTTTCTCTTACACAATTATTCTCTGCATTCTGTTGAGTCACGTTTTGTCCGCCGTCACATTATGTCCGCCGTCACGAAATGTCCGCCTCTTTTTCAGAAAAATTGTCACGTTATGTCCGCCGTCACGAAATGTCCGCCTCTTTTTCGGAAAAATTGTCACACTATGTCCGCCGTCACGAAATGTCCGCCTCTTTTTCGGAAAAATCGTCACACTATGTCCGCCGCCACGAAATGTCCGCCTTTCTCCCCCAAAAAATAGAAATATTAGGTCCGCCGCCAAGAAATGTCCGCCTTTTCTCCCTAAAAAATCGTCATACTATTTCCGCCGCCACGAAGTGTCCGCCGATCATCCAAAATTGTAACGTTATGTCCGCCCCTACAAAATGTCCGTCCAAGATTGAAAATAGTGTTTTATTTTTTTTTTTCGGTGTTTAATATATGTATCTTTAACCAAACGTCTAATAATGTATGCCATCAGAAATATCCACCAAGAAAAATTAATAACAATGGTCTGTTCTTTGCTACAAATGATTTCATTGAACTACATTGTTTCGGTCAATTAATGGAGATATGTTTCATTTCTCTTGATTGTTTACGGTTTTGAGAATTTAATGGCATGGTGTCAGAAAAATTTAAGCCTTACCCTTTGTTTTGATGCCAGTTTTTAATTGTAATAACAAAGAAAACATTGTGAACGGCAGGAGGCGGTGGGTTATTTGATATTAAAGTTTAAAGTAGCCTTGGTGCTCTGCGGAGTTTAAAAAATAAATTTAAAGTATTTTACATTGGCAGGGAATATTTATATATTTAGTGTTCAAAAGCTTAGCAAAATTGCAATATAGACTAGAGGTACTGTGAGCAATGAGCTCACTAAATGATACCCCCCGCCTCCCATATGAATATAATGGCAGTGTCCATGTTTTGCTCTGGAAAATCAAAAATAAACATCAGATCAAAAAGTAAAATAGGAAGTACACAATGGCAATATGTAATTAAAATCTGTTAAAGTTTCATTAAATTTCCTTCAGTGGTATGAGAGGAGTTGCGGATAAGAGATGGGTACCCCAAAGCGTAACACACGGACAGACGGACGGAAATACCGATTTCTATATACCCTCCCACTTTTCAAGCGGGAGTATGATAAAAATTGAAATTGAATAAATAATCGTGTCAATGTTGTATCTGACCGAATCCTGATTGACGAATTTTGAAGCGCAGAGAATATAAGGATTTTCGTTATATGTAAAATTTTAATTTCTCACAAATACGAAATTTATGCTGCAGCAGACAAGGATAAAGCATTTTTTTTATAGTGTGCCAAAATAAAGAGAAATGCAACTTTGCGGATCTGGATGGAATTGGGGGGGGGGGGGTCAAAACCCCCCTTAAGATATGTCTGAGAGAGAGAAAGAGATTCAAAATATTTGTTGTGCTTTAACCTAAGTACCGGTAATTGTCTCGTAAAGGCTACTTATTAAATTTATGTATGAAAAAATCGGTTGTTCAAATAAAATACGCGCCTGCAATATTGCGTGCACTGTTTTAATGTGTAGATTTTTATGATATATATTTTATTAATAACAGATCAAGTAATGTCAGTTTGTTGCCTCATAACATGAACATTGTGGTTTGCCGCTTGAGTCTAACTAAAGGGTTTTGTGTAGATATAACGAAATATGACGAGTTTAAACAGAAGTTCGAGCACCTAACACTTGTGCCGAAATGTCCGGGAATTATGAAAAAATAAGTTATGCTTGTGTATTATATACTTTATGTGTATTTTTATATAAGTTTACGTATTTCCTTTTCATTTACCGAGAAGTTCGGTAAAATAAAAGGGTAAATACGTTAAGTGCGACGTTTCTACGTCTGTATTCATTGGTATCTTTTCGAATAATTTAATGGCCCTTAAAAGGGCCGTTTATTGTCAACTCCTAGGAGCGACTCTTGATGGTCTTGCTTATTGAAAGCAAGAAGAGGACTGTTCCCGCCTCGTTGAAGTGGATCTCATCGGGAAGGTAATGTCTGGGAAATTTGACATCTATTCTGATGTAGGTTCGGCCAAGGATTTTCTTCATCTTATTGTTAACAGTTCTGCGCCTTGCATCAAACTCCTCACGCTGCAAAGGAAATCGAAATTTTCCTCTAGAAACAATCTCTGAGAAGAAAATCTCGGGTTGTCTGCAGCTGGGACTCAAGACTTTAATTTGGTCGAAAAGGCTCGTCAGACAGTCAATGACTGTTGACGCCTCGGCTCCACTGGAAATGTCGTTTCCCCCTAAGCACACTACAACGATGTCCGGGTTGTACCTCAACATCTTGGAGATGATATTTGGACAAGGTTGAGAAGCTGTCATCCCACCAACTCCAAACCACCCGACTTCAAATGGCATGACAAAGTCTGTAAAGCTTGAAGCTCGCTTCACGTAGGAGGAACCGAATACGGCGACTCTCATGGTGGCTATAAAATAAAATCACAAATTTCACAGTTATAACAAACTCGAGGCAAATTATGTAATTAAATAATGATTACCTTTTTTGTCATCTATGATTAAAAAGCAGTTATCAAATTTAAAAAATTGCTATTATATATGATCTTAAAAAATGAACTTTTTGAAGTTATACTAATTTTGCTTTGAAATCAATTACCGTGTCGATCATAAACGGCTAATTGGTTATTAATTATGCCTTAAACAACCTCAAACTTGAAGTACGCTGGGAGTTCTAAATAACTGTTAAACTATATCATCATTACTGCTACTCCTAATTTAAATTTTGTTCGTACATCAATAAGACGATTAACTCTCATTACCGCTTCATACACGAATTCGTAATCGATGACGCAGAAACTGAGTCCTATATTTATATATATAGATTAATCACAATGTTGTCAAAGAAAGTTGGAAATCTATTTAATTCAGTTTGTTATCGAAAGTAAATACAATAGGACTTTCAAAAATTCCCGTGCGTGTAGATTTGAAAGACACAGCCCTCAGTAATGTGTCTTTAAGATAATAAAGTGTGGAGAAAACCTACCCAAATAACAATAAACCTGTTTTAAGTGATCAGGGAATACATCTCACATGCATGTCCATGTATAAGGTCATTGTAGCGATATATGTATTCTACGAAGAGGATACGAATAGGAATAATAATTTAACCCCCCCCCCCCCCCAGCCCAATAAAAATGTTTTAAAAAACCGTAACGACAGCCACTACAAATGTATATCGTCTGATGAAACACGACGAATTATCATCACGTTGAGTTTCAAACAATACATAATAGATTGGATTTAATAAATGGTTTCAAACAAAGTTATCAATGTCTTGATTGTAGGGAATTCAGAGAGACAAATAGTTCGCTGTCTTGATAAATAGCTTGTCCCAATATCAATAATTATCAGTAATTACAGTACTTGCAAAACGTCCATAGTTTGAAATGAAACTGGATTTTTTTTTTCATGATTTAAACATATTAAAAGCATTCAGTGTACCTAAAAATAATACGAGCTTCAATATTAAACAACTTTAAATTAATGTTCATAGCATTTTGTTTGGAAAGGGGAGAAGTGTCTCGCTGAAAACAAATGTAAATTTTTACTTCGTTATGCAAGACCAAAAACAGCACTGCTTATCCGTGTTTGATCCCGAGATCAAAACGAATGAATAAAAAATAATAATATTACACGCACATTTCTAGAATATTTCTGACAATTTAATTTTGTGGAGGCTTTCAAAGTGTCCTGCCCTGTTTTTAATCTAGATTTTTTAAAATTGTTGTGCATCGATCATATACACCTGTACCAAGTTTTTAAAAGTTAATACCAGTTAATATTGAATAAAAATCACGTGACTATTGTTAGTAGAGAAATATTGAAATAAGGGTTGTCGGCAGACTTATAGTATATTCTAGGAGAGTTCTGCCAGTAAAACTGTTGCCCAACTCTTGCCACGTGGAGGCATCTCCTGTTAAGAGTCTTTTTTTTTTTTTTTTTTTTTTTTTTTTTAATAAATAAATATATTATACTCTATTTAAATAAATAAATAAATAAATAGATATTTTTTTCTGTAACATGTTAACCTAGATTTGCGCGAATGTGGCTCCAACTGGAAACCAGCTCATAAGGAGACAGGTCGTACCACATTTTCCCTAATGATGTGTTTGGCGCGAATGGTGGCTCCAACTGGAAGCCTGATCAGAGAAAAAAGGCCATACCACCATATACTGACAGTGTTTGAAAATTAATAAATTAATAAGCACGATATTGAACGCGTATATACAAGGATATTTTTCACGTTTTATCCGTTACTTTTTAAATTTAAAATCGACAATATAATACCATCCGGCGATTGCTGTTGCCAGTATCTCGATGTAACCATTAATCCACCGGGAAGAAATCGGTCGCAATATATTCCGTAATTCCATCATTACTCCACTACCCGAACCCGACACACGGCCCAACTGACGAACAGACCAGTTGTGCCTTACGCCCTCTGCGAATACTGACCTACCTTCCAATAAAAACATGACATTTTCATTTAAGTATACTTTAGGACACAATTTATGAAGGGTGCCTAGCAAATGCTTGAAGTGTGTTGAAACCCTTATTAAAGTCAAAAACATGTTAAAATTTTTGTATATTACAAAGGATAAAATATGACGCTGAATGAAGTAAGGTAAATCAGTGAATTGCTTTTGGTTTACATTTTCTGTTTCCGGAAAAATTTGCTTACGAGCCCTGACATAATCACTTGGTGTAAACTTTTTAGGGGGTCGCACGTTAGACCTTAATCGGACAGGTGATAATACTGGTGGCTGTTTGTCTAAATTTGAATCGTTTATCCTATCTGTAATTGGAGATAAAGAAGGTGGAGATAAATAAAATGATGAGTTAAGACTTGGGGGAAATAACCTGTCTTTCTCTGTGGAGCTCAGATTGTTTGTGTCGGAGATTGCTGTTGGGGAAAAGCGTTGCAAAGTCGGCGTTTCCAATGTTGGCGGAACAGGAGAATCGATGTGGTCATTTGCAGTCTGAAATAATTCGTTGTCAGGAAACGAAGCCGAAGGCCCTATGTTTACATGGCTGACCGGAGGAGATAACGAACTGTCGTTGGTGGATAGGTGTAGGTGGAGAATCGAATCACTAGAATAATCTGTTAGTTGAGGTTCAAGTTGAACTTCCTGTAACGAATAGTGAGAAAAATCATTACTGTGAACATTGTTATTATCTGTGTTGTTTTGGTTTGAGTTGAGATCCCTGTTTGGAATACACACTGTATTAACATTATGAAAATTAACTTCATTAATACAAATATCCGCCTGCGTGCCCGGTATCGGTTCTAACCTTATAAAATGAAACTCGAACTCATGGCCTAAATAAATATGTAAAAGATTTTCCCTATTTTGACGATCAAAAGGCAAAATGTATCTTAAGTCTGACTGGGAGCTCGACACAATACCTACTGCGATATTAAATGCGTTCGCGATGGCCGTGATGCAGATGTGGTCGCCCCATTCGGTACCCAGTATGCCCTCTAAATAGGTATCCCAGTCTAAATTAGGTACAAAGTGTGAAAAGCGGTCGCCTGCCGGTGTTTCAGGGTTCTCGGAGAGCCAGTTTACCACGATATCTCTAATATCTTGCTGATTAAGGTCGATTTGTAAATAATTAGAGAGCGATTGTGCAACTGAATGAAAGAGACAGCTACCGTCTTTAGGAATATCCCCAACGGGAATTAAATTTCGTTCAAGCGCATTTCGAACCAAATCGTCATGGGCTGTATCGGTTCTCGAGAGGCTCGGTCCTTTAAGTTGGTTTACTAAATTATCAGAAAGATAGAAATCCGATATATGCGGGAAATTATGGGAAGGCAGTGAACAGGGAACTTTGCTTTCGCGGCAACAAAATTTATTTAATTTGTGTACACAGTTTGGATCCGATTTTCGGGAGCATTTCTCATTGTTACACTCGCACAACGGATCAAGCCTTAATCGATGACGTTTTTGTCTTTTTAACAGTTCTTCGGAACGTGAAATTGCTGCTATGTTTTGTACATTTATCCAACGCGACACCCCACTGGAAAACCTGATTTTGTAAGAGAACGCGTTGTGTTTTGTGCCGATTATTTTTCCCCTTTCGAATCGCGGCCTAGCTTTATTGTAATTTTTCCGAGTTTGGGATTTTACGAACACTTCGTCGCCCACACTATAGACACTAACTTGATGTTTTTTGAAATGGTGCTTTATCATGGTTTTTTCGCGTTTTTTCGATGCCAGTAGGGCTGCCTTGCGAATAGCGGACTGCTTTTTCAACTCTTTCGAAACATTATTTGAAACGGTTGGTCCAAGACGAGTAGACTTACGCACACGATTAGATTCCCGTCCGTGATATACGTAAAATGGAGAAGCCTTTAAAGAGGAGTGATACTCCTCATTGCGCAACATCGCGTATTTTGATAAATCTCGAACCCAGTTCGAATCGCTTGTTTTAAGTAGGTCGTACTTAAGCTTTGATTTCCAGGATTTATGAGACGATTCAATTTTACCTTGACTTTGCGGGTAATACGGTCGGCTTTTGATAATTTGACAACCCAATACCTCGGTCAACCGGGTTACCGAACCATGGAATTTGCGACCATTATCACATTGTATGATTTTCGGCGGTCCTTCGCTTTCATAAATGGACTCCAGCGCGTCTGCGATTTCCGTGCTTTCTTTCGAGTTGAGCGGGCGAAGCCATACGTAACGACTGAAAACGTCTAGAACCGACAAAATATACTTGTACTCTACACCGTTATAAAATTCCGTGTGTCGCGACATATCAACTAAGTCAATTTGGTGGCGTTCTTGTATCGAAGTTGCACGAATCGGTTTAAGAGGAGCAACGTTATCGAAAATTGGATTGACGGACTGCTTTTCGGGAAGAGATTTAAGAGAGGTTTGAACCTTCCGATGTGTTACGCCGCTGAATACAGATTTTAAGCGATGTCGAATTTTTCGTGAACCAGCGCCCTTACTTTCCTCGAATGCCTGTTTCGTCGCGGAACTTATTTCACTTAACCTTAAAACCATTTTACCATCAACCAAAACACGTTTTTCTTGAGCTCCGGTCAATGGGTTCAGGCAATTGGCAACAGACAAAGGATGATTCTTTCTCCAGCGACGAATCATCCTTGCCGCATTTTTTTCTTCTAGTGTTGCCTTTCTTTCGTTGACAGTCCTTGTTCCTGAGATGATATCTGAAAAAATAATAAAATCTTCATGTTAACGGTTAAATGGAGATACTGAGTCTACTAGTACGAGGGTTGTCCAAAAAGTTCGCCGGACTGGACTGTGTAGTTTATGTATATAAAATGTATATTTAGATGACGCGCGTAAATTTTTGTGCATTGTTTTGAATTTTTAAAATTAAATAAATTATAATTACTTAAAGATTGATGCAAGCTTTTGGAAGTGCGTTGCGCCTTAAAAAGAAATGTAGTGTGGGTCCAAGAACACGTGAACAAGTCAAAATCTAAATGTTTGACGTTATAATGAAATGTGGTGCCATATTTCTGCCCCCTACATGCAAGATAAATTATGTTAACATGCAACATGATTATGTAGACATGCAACATATTTATGTCAACGTGTTAGTTTTAAATTATGTTTACATGCAAGCTACTAATTTTATAAAAATATGATCGAAATATGGGTAAATTTACTTACTAACGCCTGTATCTGACAATTAGATGCAATATGCAATGTAATTATGTAGACATGCGACTTATTTAATTTTATGTCAACATGCAAGATAATTATGTCAACATGCGACTTATTTATGTTAACTTGCAAGAAAATGATGTCAACATGCAACTTATTTATGTCAACATGCAAGATAATAATGTTGACATGCAAGATATATATGTATGTTGATATGCAAGTTATTATCTTGCATGTTGACATAAGATTAAGTTGCATGTGAACATAAATATCCTGCATGTCTACATAATATCTCGCATGTAAACATAAGTATCTGGCATGTTAACATAAGTATCTCACATGTTAACATAAGTATGTTACGTGTTGACATAAATAAGTTGCATGTCTAAATAATTAAATCGCATGTCGACATAAATATACCCTGCAGTTGAACATAATTAACTCGCACGTCAACATAGTTATCTCGCATGTTAACATACGTAAATCGCGTCTTCTCGAGCTCATAATTATGCTGCACCATGCATCTATGAAGTCAGATACGGGCGTCAGCACGGTATTGTACCCATACTTAAATTAAATTCCCTTAAAAGATTTGTAACTTACATGTCAATATAATTTATTTTGCATGTAGGGGGCAGAAATATGCCACCATACATAGAAATTAGCTTAACGTCAGACTACCCCGTGCGCTCAATCTGCGATCTTTAATGACCCCGATTTTTACAAAAATATTAAGTTTCATGAAAAAATGAAATCATTCTGACCTGGTTTTTCATGAGAAATATTTTAATATACAATAAATGCATATAAAACCATTTATTTTCACAAAAACCTCATAGTCCACGAACTTTTTGGACAACCCTCCTATTTTCATGGAAAAAAACAAAAACAAAATAACATACATGTATTACTTCACACATTATAAATTATTTTGGTACTTTGGTCACATTAATTTGGTAATCTGGGTCGTTATAGGTCATATGAAACATAGACATGAATACATTGAGTATCACGCGGTAAAAATATATTTTCAGTAGTATTTTTCTCGTAATATAGAATGTTATTATATGAAATTTTATGACGCAGGCGTAAGTTATCTCAGTTCTTTAACCAATTTCCATAAAGCATCAAAAAATCGGCTAATTTAAAACAACTTGCTATCAGAACACTTGTGAATTATTTAAACATGATAAACTAAAGAGTATTTATAAACAAAAATAGTTATTATAGATGTAATTCAAAGTCTATTTAGACTATTTTCATTTAAACAATAAAATGCTTTCTTTGTTTGTTATTACTGGAATTAACGGAAGCAGCTGTCGCAGAAAAAATACATAATTACGCGGGTTATGTATTTTTTTTCTGCAATAGCTGCGACCGTTAATTCCAGTAATAACAAACAAAGAAGGACAATTTATTGCTTACATTTATACCTGTTTAAATAATCATTTAAAGTAGGATTTAAAAGATTAATTATTGTATTAATGATGCGAACGTCTTTATACATTTCATTGGTGGAACAGTCACTACTCAAGAAATCTGTACAGGCGACATGCCTACTGTAGTTCATGCAGTGATTAACGCAATGGGTTTTCTTAAGAAATAAAGGAGAAATTATTCAGTGGATGTAAATATATCTCGGTAAACAACATCTAAATATCAGAAAAGAGAATACAGTGGTGGTTTCAGTTGGCAGGTATAAGTTAACGGAATTTTTCATAAATTAAACAAACAAGCATTTATTTTACAAAACGTTATTGAAGTTGTGATTATCATTAAAACAAGTTTATCTTTTAAAAAAGATAGGTGAACTAGCGCCGTAACAATTTTTAAACACAGGAAGGATCCGTGATCAAATAATTTATTCTGCTAAATTCTTTAATTTTTATCGAGGCTGGAAAGTGATGAACTAAAGTTATAATTGTTTTGTGAATAGTATTTTATAGACACATACGGGGTGTTGACCTATTGGAATTTTCGCGCAACGGAACATTTATGACCTTTACTAGAGAGGAGGAGACTGTACATAATATTGAGAAGATGCCGATTGAGGCATTGTATGAGCTGGTTTAAGTATAGAATTTCTTTGCAATATAGGGGAGTTAAAAGGAATAAAGAAAATAACTCAAAATGTATGTTATATAAAGAAATCCAGAGAGTTCCGAATGTGAAGATGTGAAGTAGCGTGGTCCTTTTTGGTCATCTTTGCCAAGAAATGTTAGGTTAAAAGCCAAACACATCAGATTTTTTTAGTATATGTAAATAATGGATTTATTCGTTACTTTTTCGTGTAAATAATAACATATTTTTAATCAAAATATACATTTGATATTTTGTTTAAGGCACCTGGCCCCGTTCAAGTTCAAGATCATTTTTATTCACTCAAACCATTTCAGGTACATGAGGACAATGAAGAATATTTACAACATATAAATTCAGGTCAGAGGACAAGTATATGATATATATGGCATGCCAAATTCACAAAAATGAGATAAACCTAGTTTCACAATTGATAATCTAGGTTTATCGACTGTAAACTATAGTTTACAAACCGTAAACTATAGTTAACGATTCGTTAAGTATAGTTTTCATCTGTAAAACTATATTTAACGGTTGTTAACTATAGTTTACGTATGATAATCTAAGTTTATCTGTCTGTAATAAGCGTTAACAATAGATTTTGTTGATAAACATAGATTCACGTTTGTAAACTATAGTTTACAATCGTAAACTATAGTTAAGATTTGTTAATCAAAGTTTCACAAATCGTGAAACTATATTTTTCAGATTGTTAACTATAGTTAACGGTTTGTAAACTATAGTTTACAAATCGTGAAACTGTATTTATCAGATAATCTATGTTTTGCAATCGCAAATGATAGTTTTCGGTGTTAAGTATAGTTTAGGGTTGTGAAAC
>NW_026926729.1:0-28538 GCF_032062105.1 Saccostrea cuccullata | reverse complement strand
TGCCGAATCCCAGTCTATAACTGTTTTGTTATACCCTTCACTGCTCACTTAAGATTGATCAATTTAAGCAATACACGCAATATATTATCAATTATTTCATATGGAAAATTATGGCTACTTCAGTAAATATAAAGCATCAAGCTAACGCGGAGAAAGAACAAAATTAATTATATATCTATTGCCTCACAAAAATTATTCATCACAAAACATACTCTTCCCTTCTTCCTTACCTTGCACCGGTCACGGTAGCCTAGTGGTAGAGCGTTCGCTTCGTGATCGGGAGGCCCGGGTTCGATTCTCGTTCGCGGCGCCGCGTCATACCTAAGACGTAAACAAAGGTAGTGACTGTTTCTTCGCCAAGCGCTCGGCACTAGAAGTGAAAGTCACGGGTCTTTCGGATATGACCTTAAAAACGTAGGTCCCGTGTCACGGTAGGCGCTGGCACGATAAAGAACCCTCACTGCTCAATGGCCCTGAGTGCCGAGTATAGGTATAAATTTGAAGCCCTTCACCGGCATACGGTGACGTCTCCATATGAGTGAAAAATTCTCAAGAGGGAGTTAAACAATATACAATCAATCAATCAATCTTCCTTACCTTGCTGTTAGCAACAACTCTTATAGCTCTTAACTTCGGCTATTTTCACGTCGCCTATATTGAATATACAGTTATTGACTGGGTATGAGGGCAACATATGATTTGTTGGACCTGAAGGTGAAAATGTTGCCCGAGGCCGCAGGCCAAGGGCAACATTTTCATCTTCAGGTCCAACAAATCATATGTTACCCGAATTCCAGTCTATAACTGTTTTGTTATACCCTTCACTGCTCACTTAAGACTGATCAATTTTATCAATACACGCTATACTATCAATTATTTTATATGGAAAATTATGGTTTCTTCAGTAAACATCAAGCTGAGAAAGAACAAAATCAATTATAAATCTATTATATATCACAAAATTTATTCACAAAACATACTCTTCCCTTCTACCTTACCTTGCTGTTAGCAGCAACTCTTAATAGCTCTTAACTTCGGCTATTTTGGCGTCGCCGATATTGAACGATGATTATTAATTGTGACGTAACAGACGAGTGACGTTGCGGTCTAACAATTCTTATGTAAGACCGGTCAATAGTGAAATTGTTAGACCGATGTAATAAACATTTCTTTTGTAGGACTATTTATTAGTAATAAATATATAGAAGGATATTTATAAGGGTATAACAACGATGATTAATTACTTGTGACGTAACAGACGAGTGACGTTGAGGTCCAACAATTCTTATGTAAGACTGGTCAATAGTGAAATTGTTAGACCGATGTAATAAACAGTTCTTTTGTTGGACTTTTTATAAGTAATAAATACGAGGGGCATTTCAAAAGTCCTGAGAACTGTTTAATAAAAAAATAACCGTTTTACGGATATTATTGAGTTTGATATTATTGGAAAGATCAGAAAAACATACACATATTGTGACGTCACTTCATAATTTTCATGACGTTATATCTCCTAAAATGACGTCACAATAAAGAATGTTTAGCATACTGAAAATTCGCGTTTTTATCCACATGGCACGATTTTAAAAGTGTTGCCAAAGGCTTGTTCGAAAAAATATTTCAAAGAAAATGTTTATTTGCAAAGAAGTAGAGTAGGACTATGGTACTGCTTATCAACAATTCTATATTTCATTGATTGATTTATTTACTAGCATGGATTATGTCCGGTTATGCTATCATCGAAATTCATTCAAGATTTTAAGTTACATGATACGAAAGTATTTTCTGTCTTTTATATAGTTCTCCATTGTATGAAATAAAACATTTTCAGTTTAAAACTGAACTATATTAATGCAGTTTTCAACAAATATATTTTGAGTAGCAGTACTCTTACCGTTTACAAATAAAATGTACAAAAGTCTTGCCCCTGACTTGTTTCTGTGCGTATTTTTTCTTATTAATTCAACTTCGGCGCCCCAAAAGGCGCTACTGGTTTTAACTTTTGACTCCAAAAAAGGTTTATAAGTTACACAGACATGTAGAATCTTATTTAATTTTCATGAATTAATTTTTGCGAATATGTAGAGGTACGGTGGGGTTAGAACTGCGCTCGCGCCATTTTGGATTTTACTGAGAAAATATGGGGCACACTTACCTTAACTTCTCTTGAGCCTTCAATAATCCCACAAATCTGGTTAATACACCTGACGAATTGATGCCATCAAGTTTTGTAACATGGTCGTCTATTTTTCTTTGATTGACAACTTTGCCTTATTCTCACAGTTAGGTCTGTTTTACGCAATATTTTCAGCAAGATTCGATAAAAACATGCTATGTTTGACAATCGCTTAAACTATTTCAGAACAAGAAGATCTCCGAAATAGGCCACCATATGATAGATTGTAGTCTGTGGAAAGATTCTACCAACTGACAATTGCGTCCGATAGCTTGCGCCAGAGTAATGAGCAAAAGTTGTTTTTAAAATTTTACGTTGATGAAATTGTGTCTTTTGTTACGTCAGTTTTATGGCCAGTATTGTAAGCATGCGGAAGTATGACGTCATTTTCGGGGGTATTACGTCACAAAAATTATAAAGTTACGTCACAATATGTGTATATTTTTCTGATCTTTCCAATGATATCAAACTCAATAATTTCCGTAAAACGGTTATTTTTTTATTATACAGTTCTCAGGACTTTTGAAATGCCCCTCGTATATAGAATGATATTTATGAGGGTATAACAAATAAATATGCAAGAAAATTCTTTGAAAATATTCTCAAGGCTACGCCTGGTCAAATTTATGTGAAAGCATCCACAGGTAGTGTGGTTTAATTTTTTTTTCAAATCATGACCCTTGGGTGAAGAGTGGAGCAACAATGGACGATGAAAGTTTAGTATAGGCGTATATAGGAATAATCTTCAAATATCTAACTTCTCTAGAACACAAAAGCCATGCCTGTTCATATTTCTGTGAAAGCATCCAAAGGTAGTGTAGATTCAAGTTTGTTAAAAATCATTATCCCCTGCGTAGAGTGGAGCCAAAATGGACGATAAAAGTTTAACATAGGTGTATGTAGGAACAGTTTTCTTCTCAAGAACAGCAAAGCCATGGATTGCAATTTTATTTGGAAGCATCCTCAGATAGTGTAGATTCAAGTTTGTTCAAATGTACCCCCCTCCCCTTACCCCTTCTGCCCTTTAGGAGTAGGTTGGAACCACTCATCAATTTAAGCATTTCAAACTAAACTGATTTTGCGTTTTTTCCTCGCCACAGTACTCAAGTGAGCGATTTGGCCACTGGGCCTCTTGTTTTATTCACTGTGGAGTGGAGGAGCCCAAAATATCACTGACTTTGATTTCTAAGTTTCAATATTTTTACGAGATATGACCAATCTTTAAAGTTTGGAATACATCTTTAATTAATACTTCTTACAAACTGTCACTGCATAGTTCTATAACTTCTCTCTTCCTTATTCATCATTTGTAAAGTTATGGGGACAAACATATTCCATTTTTAGCAAATAAACTTGGTTCCATATTAATGTTTTTAGTGATGAAATGAATTATTATCTTCATGACATTTTATAAGGCCTTCTCCAACTCTTCAAGCATCTAAAATGAATTTTAATGCAAAGGCTTGTTAAAGGACTTATCTCATGTTTGTGAATCCTGTGGAAATGGGTGCTGATTTTTTTTTCACTGGCACAGGATACTATTGGACAGTTTAATAGTACCGTCAAAAATGAGACAAATGGGGAAACCTAAGGTTCGAATGCATATTTCGAGTGTTATAATATGTGTGTATTTGGAGAGAAGCTGTGTTGCTCTTAAGTATTTTATTGATATGTGACACTTTAAAGTATTACACTACCCTTAATAAGATATGGAATGAAAATACGACACTAAAGCCAAAATCAGTCATCCAGAATTTCCTCAGAAACGGGTTTATAGTATTCTGTATACAGTAAGACAGACCAGAATATTTTCCGTTGGTGCAGGGAACAGCTCAGTATGTTCTTTTGCCCGAGGTCAACGGCATTAAAATTTTTTTCATTACCAAATTCCATTTTCAGTATTAAGTGTTTGCAATGGTATATTACAGAAGATTCCCGTACCAAAATGCATTCAGATCATTGAACATTAACACCTAGATGAACTAAACGAATGAGCGTTATCTTTCATCAATTAAAATGAGAAAATTTCTTATAAAAAATTAAACAGGATTACAAGTTGGTAACTTGGTATGTTTATACATGAACATCTTTTTGAATCAGAATATGTTTTAAGTAATAATGTAATGAATCTTGTTCACATATGTTTGAGAACCATATTTGATCCAAAATAAGTATTTGCAGTGCGGTCTGTATGTAGTCTTTGAACATTGGCGAAGCTGTTGCTACAAGCAGCGAAAATGATGGGTTCGATTATATTAATCAGTTTCTGGATGGATAGTCTGAAGAAAGCGCTGTCTTGTGAGAGGGGTGTTGCTAAAACGCGGAACGGAAAGCGGAACGAAACGGAAAATAAATGTCAAGCAAATAACCTTGATTCGATGTAAATCAGACATAAAAAGCATTATTCATGATATATAAGTCATATAAGTCATAAGTCATATATATATAATGAAAAAGGATCGTAAAATATTATATTTTCATGAATCATGCGCCCCTCAGAACTTGCACATGTACATGCGATGGTCAATGAAAGACAAATTGTGATAGATGTACTAACTAGACTCAAATCCTGAGTATCAATCTGTCAAACGTTTCGTTCAAATTATTTTTTTTGAAAATGCTCATTAATAAACAAAAAATCTTGTTCTGAAATAGGTTGAAGGAAAAATTCTACTAGTAAGTATACATACGTGTATCAGTAAAGAAAAAAAAACTAGTTTTGACATTCAGATTATAATGGAATTGGCGAATCCAGGGATCTTGAAACGAGGGGCAGCTAAGGTCGGAGTAGGTGCCTACACAAGAAATTGATTTATTAATTGCATCTTATTCATATATTGGTCACAAAAAGGAGAGGGGTCCCATGTAAATCCATGAGTGGCATGATATGCAAATTGAGAAATTTAAATATGAATTTATGGCTGAAATAAAAGAAAACTTTCTTGCAAGGGAAATTATAAGGATGTTTATTTTTTCCCTTCAATTGCAACTTTTCAGACATG
The DNA here is from genome assembly GCF_032062105.1 of Saccostrea cuccullata. Classification (NCBI taxonomy): domain Eukaryota; kingdom Metazoa; phylum Mollusca; class Bivalvia; order Ostreida; family Ostreidae; genus Saccostrea; species Saccostrea cuccullata. The sequence goes on along the minus strand of NW_026926729.1, from coordinate 23,360 downwards.
AGTGATTAAATATGTGTAACATACATCGTTTCTGAGAAAATTTATGTATTTTAAATGATTTAATCGAAAAATAATATTTTCCGTATTCCGTTCCGCTTTCCGTCCCGTTTTCCGTTCCGCGTTTTAGCAACACCCTTGTGAGAGAGAGCTCTAACAGACCCATATCTGAAATTCCGTCACCTAGGAAAGGCGGAAGATTCTCTTCATCCTGATTTATATTGAAATTAACGTAGGTCACGGGTTTGCTGACATTTTGTATATACAAAATATCTTCATAGATGATTTCTGCATTTGAATAAAACGATACCTAAAGCCATAAAAATGTCTAAAAAATTGCCGCTTCCATCATCAGATGGTGAAGATACTTTACTTTTCTATGGTGAATCTTTAATACAACTAAAGTGACTCTCATTAAATAAAATAACCTACCACTGAAATCTTATATTTTATCAAAAGATCATATAAAATGAACATTGATGTACAACTGCATCTATATAATATATATTTTTCATTTTTACCCCTCCTTGCTTTTGTTGCTTTGAGGTTCCATGAAATGTAAAAATACAACGTAAATCAAAATTATTAATCAAACTTAGAATCATATTGGTAAATTAAAATATAAAGAAAATGAGTATTGCATTATAAAGCAAAATAATAATGTATCACAATTCCATGAGCAAGGGAACCTAAATTTCTCATTTTTAAAGTACTTAGTAATGGTAAATGAAAATGATCTTATCTAGAATTTCCTACTAACTGTTTCTGCTATCATCCGCTTTTTGGACTCCCCCGTTCTGCTGTAGTGTTTTATACTGATCTCAGATTTATGTCCGGAATTGGACAAAAGATGCATTGCCTCAAAATTGACTTTATCCAATAGAGTGGAAAGTAGTGGCATGCAATGAATGGTAAGTGTAAAATTTGCTTACTTTCATTTTCTATCCCATTATGTTTTTGCCAACAGGGATATTTTTATATTTGTCAACTTCAGTACCTTCTCTTTTGATTTAGGACGTTGCCAGAATAATGCACTTGGCTGGGTACAGCTACAATGAAGCGCATTGAAGTGGTAAAATTTTCCGTTTGGTTGAACAGTTCTTAGTCATTATTTGAACGTCAAATAAAGCATAATTACACATCCATTTCTTTAAAGACGAAAAAGAAATATTCGTTGTAATGTTTAGGACACCCCACTCTTCTCGACAAGCAACATGAGTTACACCGAAATGGAGATTTTTAACGTTTAAGAGAGAGATTTAGAGAGTTCAAGCCTCTGTAAAGACGTATTGCAAAATATTTGTGCATAATTATGAATTTATCATGTTTATTGGAGTTACCATATAACACATGTATCGTCGAACACGTGCTTGCTCTTTGTTTATGTAGACCGTCAATTTGATTGGATATTATATTTATGGAATGGTTCCTCTCTAAGGGCATGACAAGGAAAACAATTTTGGACTCCACCAGAACAATATGAAGGGGCATAGGAATTGTGTGTTAAAATTGGAACATTTTCAGATTCTTCTCTGCAACCTCTCAACCGATTTTAATCAACTTTGGCATAAAGCATCTTAGAGGCAAGGGAAACATAAATTTCAAATTCCATGATCCCAGTATCCCTGTGGCCTGATGGTTGGGCAAAAACTACTAGAATTAATACAATCTTTAAAAATCGTCTTTACTCCTGTACATCAAGCATTCAAACTTGTAGCATGAATATAATAAGTATATATTGAGTTCTTTGTCAAAAGTGTAAAATTGATGGCTAAAGGGTTAGGGGTTTGATTGCGAGGTCAAGGCTATATATATTATGTAGTGAAAATGCATATATTTTGAAAGTTGTCTACTCTGCTCCTGGGTATTAAAGAGAGTAACTACATATTCATACTTATTGTAAAGAAGGGTGTCTCTTTTCAAATTGTGAAAATCTTTTTCTCTTCTCCTAGGTATGAAACAAAGAAACTACACATATAGTTAAAATCGCACGCGTTTAGCAGTGGTTAAAGAGTCTGTTCTAGAGTCATGGAGAAAGGAGTAAATCATTACGCCGCAGTTTCTAATCCCACTGTGGGAGATGGAGAACGGTCTTTCGGATGAAACCTTATAAACCTATGTCGCAGCAGGTGCTGGAACGAAAAAGATTCCTCCCTGCTCAATGGCCTTAAGTGCCAAGTATAGGACAAATTTTGCAGCTCTCCATTGGTAAGTGGTGGCGTCTCCACATGAGTAAAATTCTCGAGAGAGACGTTTAAACTACAATAAATCAATCAATCTTCAAAAGTTGTAAATTTCATGTCCCTGGGGTCAGGGGTTCAGGTGTTAGGATAGAGCTCCTTGATTATGTCGTGAAAATAAATTGATTCTTCGAAAACCCTCTCTAGTCCTTGGAATTAAATAAAGAAATTACATACATAGTTATTGTGAGAATATAGATGCCTCTTCTATATTTGTGAATTCTATGGCCCAAAGATCAAGGGTTCTGGTATTAAAGCAGGACTTAATGGATTATATATTGAAAACAAAATTTGGGATTAAACAAACAAACTATAGTTATTGTGAGGAAGGGTGCCTCTTCTAAGACTGTGAATATAATTTTTCCCTGGGCTCAGGGTTGGACCTTCTTTTTTCACTATATAGTGAAAATGCATGAATTCTTTGAAAATTATATATTATCATAAAGAACTTACTGAGTTCAGATTACATCTTTGAAAAAGAGAGTACAAGAAAACTGAGATTGACCCAATTATTAATCACTCCTTGGCTTTAAACAGAGTCATAACGTTACGAGAAACCAAGAAAACAAAGGAAATGTCAAATGTCCTAATTACAAAGTTTAATCCAAGAATTAAAGGTCTGAAATCCAAATTATCAAAATACTGAAATCTTGATATATGAAACATGTATACAAACAATCTTTTCAAACAAAACTAATGATGGCATGTGCTAAGCATAAAAGTATTGGTGATTTGCTTACTTGCATTAATTGAAGTTATCACAACACGTGCATTAATCGAACACGTGCTTATCTATTGTGTAGGAAGAGTGTCGGTCAGATTGGTTAAAGTATTTATTTATAAAATAGTTGTTCTACGGGTATTCTGTCAAAGCACACACGCTTTAGCGTATGTAAAAGTTAAATGACATTCGAAGACTCTTTCTCATTGCAGTCAGACGTTTCTCCGCTCACTCGCCCATCCTCACTAGTATCATCTTTGTTTTTACTAATAACATGCTTTTGTTTTGTAGATTGTATGAGTTGTCAAGAAGGAAAGTTGGAAATGTATATCTTGTACATAAAATTAAACTACACTTACTAAAGCGCTTCTGTGCCTAGTGGTGTTGTTGTTTATTTTATAAATTATCTATGTTCGTTTGAGTGGAAACGAATAAGAACATAAATGTACATTTACATTTAATCTATGGAAAATATGAAATGCTTTAATATATTCCAACAAGGAAACAATTTTCTTCTGTGGCATTAAAGCATACACGAGTGCACATGTACTTTACAATAAACAAAATGAAAAAAATACTTTTGAATTTTTTGCTTCAAAGAAATGTTTGTTTCAAAGTTCATCATAGTTAAATAAATGTCACTTTATCAAATGTGCACAACCTTTACGTTTTCGGTGTTATAATGAATTTATGCTACCATTTGCTATTTCCTACAGGAACTTCAGTATATAGTAGATTACATTGTATGTAAATCCTCTTCCACAAATGGTTTTGTTTGATAGTTTTTTAACATTGAGAAGCCACCACAAAGGAATAAAAAGAAACTTTTCAACTTAACTTAATGGAACATAAGATTAATAACGGCAAAGATTAGATGTGGGGATCATCACCAATAATATTACAAAGATATCTATAAAAATCATCACAGAAATACCCTTTATCATTGTTCAAAGTTTTTAAAACATTAAATGATGGTGTACTTGGTACTTGACATTCATGTTTCTCATATTGTCACATAGTACATGTAACAGGATGGCCAGGGATCCTGTCCTTCCCTTTTTTGACTCCTGATATTCTTTTACTGTCAAGTAAAGGTGAAAGTGTTCATTGAAAGGCCAGATGATCCTTTTTTCCAGAATAGTCATAAAGTCCTTCCATATTTTATAGATCATAAATTTTTCCACTCTCCCTGAACAAAAATCAATATTGGAGTAGGAAAAGTTTAATTAAGAAATGAATTTAATTTTTGGCGTTAGCGCTTCATGATAAACATGCCGATGTGAAGCATTTTAGTTCATATACCTCATGAGTCTTCAAAAATTAAATTCATTTCTTATATTTACATTATTTTTCTGATGGCTTGCCATAAATTTACGCCATTCAACTGTCATTTTTAAAGCAAAACCGTGTGCACTATAGTTTTTGACTCAAAGTGCGGTATTATGACGTAACAATTTATCACGCATTCTCTGTAAGCACCAACGAATTTACTATAGGGCTTGGAAACGACATGTCTCGGATTTTGATGAAATTTTTACCATAGGTGTGTCTTGGTACAAAACTAGTAAATATGGTGTCGGAAGTTCCACACGTGCACTTGGTTGCCATGGAGACTGATCCATTGAATTCGGCCATTTTTGGCCCATTTTGACTAAATGAAAACATGAAAATTGAGGAAATATAAATGAATATTTATCGGTATCTAATACACTCTAACAAAAATCATTGGATCATATGATAACATGACCTTTTAAGGTACACAGAGCATATAATCGTTTATTCTAGAAATATTCCTCCTGTACGAAAAAGGTCATGCAAAATGACATGGTTTCTAAAAATTTGAAAAATGGGGAAAATGGAATTTTTTGAGATCTTTGAGGCTTAATAAGAAAAATTGTCCGCGGAAATTTCCCAAATCTTATATGTGTTTTCATACTTGAGAATAAGTAGTGTCATTTCATGAAAAAACATAAGTGGGCTTTTGCTCCTATTTTTAGTAACATGTATCTATAAATAGATATATTTTAGAAAAATGTGAAAAATCAAATTTTGGCAAAGTTTTAATTGTCATTACTGCATAATTAGAACGTATGTTGTAAAAATTGAGATTCTAATGACAAGAGCTGGACACCACTAGCTGGTATGGACAACGGTTGAGGGGAATTCCCATTTCTATTTTTAGTAACAGATGGCTATATATAGAAATGTTTCTGAATATTAGGAAAAATGGCATTTTTGTTCTAATAGATAGCTTCATATAAAAAGTCCTAACGAAAATAAAGCTTTTTACAATATGCTTTCAGAATGTATATGTGTTTGTTCAAAAATTGCTACAATATTGAGGATGGACTCTTGTTTCATTTAATGGCAACAATGGTTTAAAAATAGATTACTCGAATAATTAAGAAAATGTAGATTATTGCACCTTTTCAGGCAATTTTTAGATGTAGTTGCTGCATAATTAGTAAATATTTTGTAAAATTTTAAATGTCAATGACAGGATCTGGATACCACTAGCAGGTATGGATAATTGATGAGGGGAATTCCCATTTCTATTTTTAGTATCAGGTGGCTAAATATAGAGATGTCTCTGAATATTATGAAAAATGGCATTTTTGTTCTAATTTGGAAGCTTCATATAAAAAGTCCTAACAAATATAACTTTCTACAATGTGCTTTCAGAATGTACATGTGTTTGCACAAAAATTGCCACAATATTGAGGATGGACTCTTGTTTCATTTTATATCAACAACGGTCTAAAAATAGATTACTCGAATAATTTGAGAAAATGTAGCTTATTGCACCCTTTCAGTCACTTAAAGATGTAGTTGCTGCATAATTAGTAAATATTTTGTAAAATTTTAGATGTTAATGACAAGATCTGGATACCTCTAGCTGGTTTGGATAATTGTTGAGGGGAATTCCCCTTTTTCTATTTTAGTATCAGGTGGCTAAATATAGACATCTCGCTGAATATTAAGAAAAATGGCATTTTTGTTCTAATTGGAAGCTTCATATAAGAAGTCCTAACAAATATAAAGCTTTCTACAATATGTTTTCAGAATGTACATGTGTTTGTACAATAATTTCCACAATATTGAGGATGAACTCTTGTTTCATTTCATACCAACAATGGTCTAAAAATAGATTATTCGAATAATGGAGAAAATGAAGATCACTGCAGCTTTTTAAGCCCTTTATAGATGTCATTGCTGATTACGTAGGAAGTATATTGTAATATTTTATATGTTGATTAAAGTAGCTGGCCACAACTAGTTAGTGTGGACAAAAGTTGAGGGGGGTTCCTATTGCTATTTTTAGTATCACGTGGCGAAATATAGATATTTATGCCATTTATAGCAAAGCTTTAAAAATCTTTTCAATTGTTCTGTAAAATAATTCCTGATTGTCCTAATTCTAGTCTTTGACAATGTACCTGTATTTTCATCTACAAGTTTATTTTGTCCAAAGACTTTTAATTTTTTTAGACAAAGACTCAAAGAACGTATTCTATTTGGCAGTTTCTGTGGTCTGCATTTTTGTTTTTGATAGTCACCATATTTCAAGAACCTTTTGTCATTTTTTGTCAAAATTGTCACAGAGTATCTAAGGATTTTGTTAATACATGTACCAACCATAGGGATTTTCTCTTTAAACAAGAGGAGAAACTAGGGAATCTAATCTCTAATAACAAGACCTTGTTAAAATGCCATTTCACTGATCTGTTACAGGGTTACTCTCATGACTGTTGATGCCCTCTGGTCTGAGTCTTTTATAAGAAGGTACTGTTTGAGCTTTATTGTGCCCGAAAAATTTAATGTTCTTAAAAAGTTGTGAAATTGGCTTTAACAATCATTGAGTAGGTGAATATGATAGATCATTAAAGAATATGACACGAAGGGGGGTCGTTCAGGATATATGACGTTATTAATTTGGTACACTTTTAAGTTTAATGCAGAAAAGCCTCAAAATGACTAATTTCTGTGCTGATTTTCCTTTAGCCACCGTAGCCCTCTTTAATTTTTGGAATATGTAAACTGCTATGAAAAATTACATATCGGTTATCTAAAAATCTCTCTGGGCGAGAGTGACAGAGTATGTCTTCTGAAAGAAAATATTCCACTGAAAATTGATGTCTTCTGCAACTTTTTAAGAAAATACGGGAAAATACACAAGTTAATGACGTCACAATTAGCATTTAGGAGGTCATATAAGAAAAACGATTTGTGTATTTTACTGCAGGGAATTCTTATGATTCAGAAAGAGTGAATTTTGATTTCCTATATCACTTTCATATATTAGAAAAATATAGAGCTTTAAATATTTTGTATTGAAACTGTACCTTGTTCTTTGTTTCTATAAATAGAACTGGAAGTCCTCATTGATTTCGCATATTTCAAATATAAGTAGAACTGAATATCATCATTGTTTTATGCTTGTTAGTTAACGGTAACTACCGATATTACATATAATTTATACTTATCAGTCACATGATTATTTTACTAGGAAAACTTTATTATACTCATGACATATTGAACATGTTGAATACAGCAGTATATTTCGTAAATATGTAATCAATGAAGCTCCTTTAATCCTTTGTCATTTTTCTTATTCTGCTGAGAAGTTGCTACACATAAGTGGATGTGCTATAAATACAAAAGAGAGCCCCACGTTCAGATAGTGTGCATTTCACTAAATAGATTGGAATTATCTTTCAGTCACACAGCGTCTACTGTAAATCTGGAAATTTTTACATCGATTTTATTTTTCGAATTCAGTTCAAAATGGTGCTTATTAATTTTTACGTATCAAAATTTTGCAAATAACCACTGCTTTGTTAACATTTTCTTATTTGTAATTAATTTTTTAGAAAAATATTTTTGCGAATGCAATGAACTCGCAAATTTGCTAAAAAATTATCTACAGCAAAAATTTCCAGACTAACGGTATAACATTAATTTTTCTTTCCAACATTGCCTGAAAAGGTACAATAACCCATATTTTCTTGATTATTCTAGGAATCTTTGTAGACTATTGTTGGTATAAAAAAAGGTCAGTTCTAAATATTGTAGCAATTCCTGTACAAACAAGTTTTCATTTCGAAGGCATATTGTAGAAAGCTTTATATTTAAGCCATTTTCTAGGAAGATTCAAATTAGCAAAAGACTGTCATTTTTTCCTAATATTTAGAGACAAATCTATATTTCGCCATTTGATACTAAAAATAGAATTGGGAAACCCCCTCAACCATTGTCCACACCGAGTAGTGGTGTCCAGCTTTTGTCATTAACATATCAAATTTTACGATATACTTCCAAATTAAGCAGCAATGGCATCTATAAAGTGCCTAAAAAAGGCGCAATAATCTACATTTTCTCAATTATTCGAGTAATCTATGTTTTGACTGTTGTTGCCATTAAATGAAACAAGAGTCCGTCCTCAATATTGTAGCATTATTGTACAAACATGTGCATTCTGAAAGCATATTGTCGAAAGCTTTATATTTGTTAGGACTTTTTATATGAAGCTTCCAATTAGAACAAAAATGCCATTTTTCTAGTATTCAGACATCTCCATATTTAGCCACCTGATACTAAAAATAAAAATGGGAATTCCCCTCAACCATCTATTTTTAGACCATTGTTGATATGAAATGAAAGAAGACTTCATCCTCAATATTGTGGCAATTATTGTACAAACACAGGTACATTCTGAAAGCATATTGTAGAAAGCTTTATATCTGTTAGGACTTTTTATATGAAGCTTCCAATTAGAACAAAAATGCCATTTTTCCTAATATTCAGAGACATCTCTATATTTAGCCACCTGATACTAAAAATAGAAATGGGAATTCCCTTCAACAATTATCCATACCACCTAGTGGTATCCAGATTTTTTTGTCATTAACATCTAAAATTTTTCAAAATATTTCCCAATTATGCAGCAACTACATCTAAAAAGTGCCTGAAAGTGTGCAATAATCTACATTTTCTCAAATCATTCGATTAATCTATTTTTAGACCATTGTTGCCATAAAATGAAACAAGAGTCCCTCCTCAATATTGTGGCAATTATTGTACAAACACATGTACATTCTGTAAACATATTAGAGAAAGCTTTATATTTGTTAAGACTTTTTATATGAAGCTTCCTATTAGAACAAAAATGCCATTTTTCCTAATATTCAGGGACATCTCTATATTTAGCCACCTGATACTAAAAATAGAAATGGGAATTCCCCTCATCAATTATCTATACCTGCTAGTGGTGTCCAGCTCTTGATATTTACATCTAAAATTTTACAAAATATTTACTAATTATGCAGGAACTACATCTAAAAATTGTCTGAAAAGGTGCAATAATCTATATTTTCTTAATTATTCGAGTAATCTATTTTTAGACCATTGTTGCCATATAATGAAGCAAGAGTCTATCCTCAATATTGTAGCAATTTTTGAACAAACACATGTACATTCTGAAAGCATATTGTAGAAAGCTTTATTTTCGTTAGGACTTTTTATATGAAGCTTCCAATTAGAACAAAAATGCCATTTTTCCTAATATTCAGAGACATATCTATATTTAGCCACCTGTTACTTAAAATAGAAATGGGAATTAACCTCAACCGTTGTCCATACCAGCTAGTGGTGTCCAGCTCTTGTCATTAAAATATCAAATTTTACAACATACCTTCTAATTATGCATTAATGACAATTTAAACTTTGCCAAAATTTGATTTTTCACATTTTTCTAAAACATATCTATTTATAGATACATGTTACTAAAAATAGGAGCAAAAGCCCACTTATGTTTTTTCATGAAGTGACACTACTTATTCCCAAGTATGATAACACATATAAGATTTGGGAAATTTCCGCGGACAATTTTTCTTATTTAGCCTCAAAGATCTCAAAAAATTCCAATTTCCCCATTTTTCAAATTTTTAGAAACCATGTAAGTTTGCATGACCTTTTTCGTACAGGAGGAAATTTCTAGAATAAACGTTTATATACCCTGTGTACCTTAAAATGTCATGTTATCATATGATCCAATGATTTTTGTTAGAGTGTATTAGATACCAATAAATATTCATTTATATTTCCTCAATTTTCATGTTTTCATTTAGTCAAAATGGGCCAAAAATGGCCGAATTCAATGGATCCGTCTCCATGGCAACCAAGTGCATGTGTGGAATTTCCGACACCATGTTTACTAGTTTTGTACCAAGGAACACCTATGGTGAAAATTTCATCAAAATCCGAGACTTGTCGTTTCCAAGATTTTTTGGTGCTTACAGAGAATGCATGTTATATCCATGCCTATTCGTGGTACAAATGTAATGTAGTTCATGAGAAAATCAACTGCATTTTATTCTGTGAAGAATCATAGGGGAAATTTGTTGGAAATGTAAATATTTCTTATCAAAATATTTAATTGAGTTAAAAATTCCTCTTAAATTGTAAATAATATGTGTAGTATTATAAAGAAAAGGGCCATGTCCCCTCTGTTCTCAATCAGCAGATTTTCCCTCTACATATTCTCATGTCAAAATTAATGTGTCACAACCCTACCGCCAGTTTTCAAAAATTGAACATCCCACCAGCAATAATAGGTCTTTCCTTTTGAGTGAAAAATTCTCGAAAGAGACGTTAAACAGCATACTAAAACAAAAATAATTTGATTTATTGATTGCTTGTATGTTGATTTACCTCCCGTTGTTGTTGATGTTTGTAAATGTTTGCTTGTTGTTTGACGTCTCTCTCGAATTTTTCATTCATATGGAGACGCCAACACTTACCCCAGTCGAAGATGTTGAATTCTAGACTATCAACGTTTTTTATCTTAAGTTTTATGTTCTCAGTTACTATGTAACGTAAATTGAGGGTTAGTCACACTGATAGATATTTATTTTCAAAAGGTTACGGAGCACTTACTTATGTAGTGTATAAAGTAAGTAGTTTTTGGTATTTTGTAATTACAGTATATCCTTCCTTGTTGATGTTTCAAAAGATACGATACATGTTTTAGTGTGAAAATTAATGTACCACTTAAAAATCGATACAATTTGGTGATTTTGAAGAGAAATGCATTTTATATATTCCAGGTTTCAGATATTATTTCTGACAGCAATAATCATCCGAGGCATACCATTTGTAAAAGGTAAGAGTTTGTTTTGTTTTAAAAACAAACTAAATTGCTTTAAAAAGCATTGAGTAACTAGCTACATGTAGTAATAATAAATATCGATATGTTATGAAATCAAATCACAGTGAATGTGTAGAAAATCATTAATGATTTTCACTCAATATCTTATTTTTGTAAAAAGTGCACTTCCCAAATTTTTATATGGATTTGTTTCTCATAACTTTACATACCCAGTTTTTGGCAAGGTCTCAGGCAACAGTTGATTTTTCGGACTGGTGTGGAATATATGGAATGCCAAATTAATATATAGTCAGATATTTGTACCTATTTTTAATTCAATTGTACCTATTTTTAATTCATTTGGAGATAAGTACAATAAATTTGAAGATAGGTAAGAATGAATTAAAGATAGGTATAATTGATCGAGAGATAGGTGCGGTTGACTTGAACCTATCTTTAATTATTAAGATACTGACAATAACAACTACTCCTAATGAAATACTTTGTACGGTTCCTTACGTGTTTAAGTCACTCTCGAGGGTAGCTTTCCGTATTTTTAATAACAGATAAAAAGTTAAACTTAGGTACAATTGAATTATACCAATCTTTAATTCTTGTGTAGATATGTTTTCATTAAACCTATCATCAAGTCAATTGTACATATTTTTCATTCGATTGTACCTATACAATGTATCTTCAATTCTATTATTATACCTTTCTTTAATTCTTTTGTACCTTTCTTCAAAAGAATTGAAGATAGGTATAATTCAATTAAAACTCTCTTTAATTGAAGACAGGTCTAATTTCATTAAAGATACGTGTAATTTATTTGAACCTAGGTTTAAGTATTTAGAGATAGGTATAATTATTTAACCTATGTGTATCTTTAATTCATTGAGAGCTATCTATTATCAATTGTACCTATCTTTAATTCATTTGAAGATAGGTTCAGTTATTTAAAGATAGGTCCACTTTTTTCAAGATAGGTACCAGTATTTGAATATGGGTACAGTCCACTTATTGTTTTCCCATAGGCGACAATGTTAACGTTTCCTCTTACAGCGATGTCCCTAATTTTCGTTCAGCAGTGAGTGACCCCTCAAATCAAAGCAACATCAAGTTGTCTTTCCTCGGTTAAAATCTCGAGGTAGCATGTCAGATTTGTTTTCCGGCAAAATGCGTCTGTCTGCGGGAACCTCTTATAATGAAAGTGAAAGTTGGGGAATTTCAGAGTTCTCACTGGCGTTATAATACACAAAATAATTCGGCTGATCTTCTTGATAAATGACATTTGCCAAGCTTTTTTAGTAGGTTGGTTGGTTGGTTGGTTGTATGTTGTTTTCACGTCCCTGTCGAGAATTTTTCACTCATATGGAGACGCCACCACTTGCCGGTGGAGGGCTACAAATTTTGTCCTATGCTCGGCACTTAGGGCCTTTGAGCAGTGAAGGATCTTTTTCGTGCCAGCACCTACTGCGACACGGGGCCTCGGTTTATACGGTCTCATCCGAAGGACCGGTCTCCACGTCCCACAGTGGGATTCGAACCCGCGACGTAAGGATAGACTCCTTACTTCGCGACTTTAGAGCAGACGCTCTAACCACTGCGCCACGCGGGCGACCTTTTTTAGTAGGAAAGACATACACAATTGTTAGGATCAGTTGTGTACATCTGCACAATTTTTTTTATGCATTTCTGCAAATTAAGGAACGTAATTTTTTTCTGCACTACTTTCTTCTCCTACCGATTCTAGAAATAATAAGTGGGATGTACCCAATATATACTGATGGAAATAAATAAGGGAACACATAAATTTATAGGGACATTTGCTTTATTGTCAGTGGATTCTAATCAAATATATTTGACTAAATATGTGTTTCCCAGGTAAAATTTTAGTATTTGGTGTGTCCTCCCTACTTTTTGATCACTTCCTCACACCGTCGTGGAACACTCTGTATCAACCTCCGTATCTCAGCTCGAGGAATTGCGCGCCACTCTTCCTGAAGAGTCTGGAACATGGCATCAACTGTCTGTGGTGGGGCATCACGGTCACTTACCCGACCCCCAAGAACATCCCAGAGGTGCTCAATGGGGTTAAGGTCTGTTTTTGGATGGCCATTGCAACACTCTGATGTTGTTCTGCGTCAGAAAATCCCTGCTAACGTGAGACGTGTGGGGTCGAGCATTGTCGTGTTGGAACTCAAAATTTACGCCCACTCTACGGCGGAAAGGAAGAACAGACCGCAACACTTCATGGTAACGGACATTATTCATCTTTCAATCCAGTCGAACAAGGTCAGTTCTGTGGTCGTAGGATATGCCGCCCCAAACCACCACCATATGAATCATGTTGTTTAATTGTACACTAATGATGACGTTCAAGAAAGCGTCGCCAAACACGAATTCGATCGTCTGCAAAGTCCAAATTGAACCTAGATTCATCGCTGAACATGGTATAGCACCTTTGTCGAAGTTGTCTTGCTTGATGTTGTGTAGCCCATGCTCTTCTGAGACGCCTGTGTTTAGCAGTCATCCTTACTCCAACAACAGGACGACGTGTTTTTAGGCCCGCTGCTTTAAGTCTGTTTCTGACAGTACGGTCACAAATTCGTATTCCTCTTGCTGCCCTGAACTCGGATTTTATTTTTTATGCTGGTTTGAACCTATTATGTAGGGAAAGCAGCACCAGCTCACGGTCATTACGCGCTGTTGTTTTACGTTTGGAACCTCGACCTTGTCTAATTTTTACGCTCCCTGTCTGGCGGTACCGGTTCCACAGACGTAAAATCACACTTTTTGATTTGTTAAATTGTCTAGCAGTCTGGCATATTGATTGACCTCCGTTAATGCATCCGATAAACTGCCATTTTTTGATTTTCAGAAAGTTATGTTCTTGGCATGATTCTCAAAGTACGGGTATACTGACAATAGCCGTCTACTGAAGTGTTAAATGAGCGCAATCATGCGTGAAAATCATGGAAATCAATTTTTCAATAGCATGTATTTTTAGTGAGTAAAAGAAAACCTAAAATTTTCACAACAGCTACATAGAGCCTCGAACAAATGAGAGATGATAACATTAGGTAATAGTAAATATGCGTTAAAGATCCCAGAAACAATGGAGCTGCATCTATTTTGTTTCTTTACCCGCCAGATGAAAATCTGTCCTTGATGATCTGCGTAAAAAAGTGTGTTTATTATTCATTCTATGCTTGCCCTGTTTACATATTTTTTTCTTCATTTTTTTTTCTCATTGGAACGAGGAAAAGATAAAATATGGGGATACATAACGTTTTACATAAAAGATGCAGCTGATTTACGATGGAATCTGAAAAAGACTCTCACAAAATATGCCTTCAATGATGGAAAACCCGACAGATCACTGACAATGTTTGTAAAATCAAAATCAGTCTTGCTGTTTTAAATATCATTAAAAGAATTGGAATATAACATTAACATGTATACATAATAGAGCTACTCTTACTTGTAATTTGACGGCTCATATTGGCCATCGTAGTTACTGGGGGTATAGGATCTGTTCAATAAACTAGAGGTACTGTGAGCGATGAGCTCACTAAATGATACCCCCCGCCTCCCATATGGTTATAACTGGTGAAAAAGTCCATGTTTTCCTGTGGCCGGGAAACCCAAAATATGTGTCGGATCAAAAAGTAAAATAGGAGGTGCACAATGGCAATATGTAATAAAGATTCTGTGAAAGTCTCATCAAATTTCATTCAGTGGTATGAGGGGAGTTCCAAAGTACTGTAACAGACAGACAGAAGGAGTTAGATGGACGTCCTGATTACTATATACCCTCCCGCTTTTTAAAGCGGGGGGTATAATAATGTCCTCGGTGCTCGGAAAGAAGAAAAGGGCGCTTTTCAAAGATTTAATCTTAATGATTTAACTTATTATTCTCTTTTAATTAAAATGCATGACCGTAATTTTTTTTTTATCAAATTTCTGATTGTTTTTAGAACTCATTTTTGGGTATGACCCTTATTATACTGGGAAATGGCAGATCTTTCCTGGAATTGTTTCTTCTTTCTGAAAGGTGTTTTTTCAAGCTTGAAACAAGTAAAAAGGCGAAATATTTGGCGAATATTATTAATGTTAAAAAAAAATTAAATTTCTGTTTATCCCAAAACTCTTTTTCTCTTCAGGGTGTTCAGGTTTGGACGCTGTCATGAAGAAATTTAATGTACTGGATTCCTGATTCTGTTTCGTTCCTCTCATTAACCTTTCGATTTTTTGGCAAAAAAATTGCTTTATTAAACTGCCTCCCCGAATACGAATTTGAACAACAGGACCACTAATATTTAAGAAAATTGCATCTTTGTGCTCTTGCAATTCTTTGCTCTTCTTAGATCTTTGCTGTTTTTGTCCAGTACATCTTATTGTAAATTTTGTTTCGATGGTTTCACGCAATAGATTCAAGTTTCATTATCTGTTTGAATTTCAAACAAACGTGGATAACTACAATTACTGACATTTTAAAATAATTGTTTAGATATTCTTGCACACTGTCGTTTTCACTCATTTCTCTAAACCTAGGGTGACCTTTGAGCACTAGCTTTTTCTCTACCAAACGTTTCTTTTAAACAATGTGAACTGTACTTTCGAAATAATGTACATCAAATTTGCTATGGGTCTGAAAGTCAATCATACATTATCAGTGATTATTTGTTGAAATTTGCAAACAGTACATTAGTTGTAATAATTTTTGTTGGCAAGGACGGTACCAATTTTTGATGCCCATTATATAATTTTTTTATCATAGAAATCCACCAACTCATTTGTTTATAAAACAGATATTGATTGCCGTAAATTTAACATATTTCAGTGAATATTTCTTTGGGATTCTTAACGAGTTTTATAGCAGTTTTAATGAAGCATGAAGCATTTAATTTAACTCTAGTTTACTTAATATTTACCATTCATTTATAATACAGTGTCTTAAATAGCCCTTGTTTTCCAGCTTCTCACAAGAAATTATGTAATGAAAACTGGTCACATAAATTGTTATAAATTCATTAATTATTCAATAATGCGAAAAAGTCATGCTTAATGTCATATGCTATCTGTATTATGTGTCGTATAGTTCAGGACATTATTTATTGAACAGCCCTCGTTTAGTACGATTTCCCCTACAGATAATTGACTTTAGAGTTCTAGAATGATTTCCTTCTTGTATATTAGGTATTCTCTCTTCTAACCTTTGTGTCTACTTGTATTACCAGATTAAAAAGGGTGAAGACCTACTATGAGGAAAGTTTAATCTTGCTTTAACTAATGTCACCGTCTCTTGTATGACACGATGGAAAGAGTGTTCGCTCTAAAGTCGCAAACCATAGAGTTGATCCTTATGTTGCGGGTTCGAATCAGCTTCGGGACGTGACGACCGGTCGGTCGCACGAGACCGTTTATAAATCGACATCCTGTGTCACAGGAGGTGCTTGCACAAAAGACATACCTCATGATCATTGGTCAAAAGCTTTAAGCGAGTACAGGCCACACGACCATAAACCAAGAACAGACTTAAGTCAAAATGTCAAATCAATATAATTTTAAAATAAACTTCATAACAAAATCCCCCCCCCCCATATCTTTAAATTGGAATATTATACAAACCTGTAATTTTTTATTAGCATATGTATATATCATAAATGACAACTTGAAGCTATTTAAAATCAAAATTTTACTTAAGTCTGTTCTCAGTTTATGGTCTTGGGTCCACAGGTCTAAATTCACAGTCCTCCACCAGCAAGTGGCGGCGTCTCAATATGAGTGAAACAACCAAACGAAGTGGTACAGCAATCAGTCTATTGAAAATATTTATTTATCAACCATAACAGTGGACATTAATTGCATCAATTTTCACTTAGGATAATATCCTGATTTTCTGTTCGTTTGATCTTCCGTCCGTTTATCCAACTAGATATATAGCTATTTTATTAGATTCTTGACAATACTAGGCCATATTGCTCTTCTGAAAGTTGAATTTCATGAATGCATACCCCAGATCATATGAAATGACTGGAAAATTACTCTATAAAGTGCATATCCCAAAATTTAATTATCAATTTTATTGTTCTAGCTCAAAACATCAGACTTGTCAGTGGATATACATCTGCGATGGGTCGAGTGGAGGTAATGTATAACGGTACGTGGGGAACTGTTTGTGATGACGACTGGGATGGCATAGATGCTGGTGTAGTGTGCTCAATGCTAGGATATTCAAGGTAAGATAGAAAGATAATCAAAACCAATAACTTGTATTACGTTTTTTTTCATTGTCATTCTATTAAGCATTATCAGCAGATTATCGAAATTGAAATATAGAACGTAAAACTTATTTTAGTGATGTCGAAGATATATATATAATGCAAGATTCTTCTTTTTTCAGGGAAAATGCGGTTGCCAAAAAGGACGCTTTCTTTGGAGCAGGATCTGGAACTATATGGATGGACCAGGTGGAATGTACAGGAAGCGATGTTAATTTATTTCATTGTTCTAAATCAAAACTTGGTAAACACGATTGTTCCCATGGTGAAGATGCAGGGGTTATTTGCTCATTAGGTACGAATAATCACAACTGGACCTAGAAAAAAAAACAGTGTACCAATATATATACATGTATTTAAAGAATAAGTTTCGCGGTTCAGTTTAAGTTGAAAATACAGTAATTTTCACTGGGATCCTCTCACACAGACCACACTGGTGACTTGGGGGGTTAAAAATGATGTCATTTTCCCTGTAGTCCATGTATTATAACTTTCTAAATTGCTTATTATCCTAAATCCTACAAATTTATTCAAAAATGACCAAACATTTAAACAGTTTTTCAATAATTCATCTACATTCCAACCTTTTGTCTGAAATGTTCAGTTTTATAATAAAAGAATCGTTTCAGAGGATTATAATATATGTTTTATTTTTTGGATCGAGGAGTGAGCTTATATTTTGATTCTTTAATGTAAGTAAAACATCCATTTTCTTCAAATTTCAAGAACATTGCAATTTCACAAAGCCTGTCTTTCAATACATAGACTCTCAGAGTAACCATTTTTATAGGAAATGAAACCAGTAAGTCTCTACTTACATTTGTAATATTGCAATTGATATTTGAATCAGAACATTGGGACTTGGTCAATTCATTGTATGTGGACAGGTCCATTTATTGGAAACTAGCTCATATCTGAAGCAATCATCAAGGCATATAATAACATAAGATATTAACATAGGTTTTCCAGTACCTTTTGTTTATTCTCTATTTCTATATATGATTTATTAAGGCATTTCCGCCCTCCTGTGATGTCAGGGTTTTTAGTGCAAATTCTTAATATTATATTCATACCAAAAAGAAATAAACATTATAGAATACAGTTTTACAATTGGTTAAATAAAAATATTCATTTGTTTATTGAATGAATTTTCTAAAATATTTTTTTTATTTAATTAGTTATTTAATATTTGATTGATTGTATCTTGTTTAACGCCGAGTAGGCGGCAATATTTTAGCCATATTTCGGCTGTATCAAATATTTTGAAAATCGAGATAAGAACAATAATTTCTTCTCATTTACATGTACATGTACCTTCATTCAAGTATCTTTTATTGTGCTTCTAATGTAAAAAGCGTAACGGTAGCTCAATCGGTAGAGCGCTCGCGTAGTGATCGGAAGACCGTGAGTTCGAATCTAGGCCGCGACTGACCTAAGTCGATAAAAAATGGATAGCAACCGTTCCTTCGCCATGCAGTCGGCACTTTGAAGTGAATTTGCGGGTCCTTCGGATGAGACCTTAAAAACCGAGACCCGGTGTCACGACAGGCGTTGGCACGATGCATATCCCCTACTGCCATGAATGCCGAGTAAAGGTCAAAATTTGAAGGCCTTAATCAGTATATTGTGACGTCTCTGTATGAGTGAAAAATGGGACGTAAAATAACATATATGTGAATTTTTGAACTGTTTCGTAAATGCGACTACGAACTATCAATAATAAAAACATATGTGCAGTCTCAAGAAGTCAGAGTTCTCTCAGTGTAATTGAGCATTTCAAAGAATCTGCTCATGATCACTTATTTTGTCTACATGTCGTTAAGCTAAGGCTTTTCATCTTTTGCTGGCACATAATAAAAGCCTCAAAAATATTTCACAAAAGGTATTTCAGGACACCGGATCATGGGGATGTTTACTTCTACTCCAAAAAATATCAACATTGAAGTAGCAAACAAGAATATCATTAAACTCATACTGTAAATTAAATTGTACGAAATTCTGTATCATACCTTTGTTATTGTGACGACGCTAGCTAACAGAGCATAAGATGATCCGTTTGGATTGGAATTAATTTCCTTGTTTTATAATAGACAAACTGTATTAAAGTTAATGAAAATTGTGTTCCTATAACACAGTCGCATAAGAAGAGAAAGTTTGGATTTCCCGGACTGGATTATAAGGTCACAGTCAGAAAATGTCCCCTCCTGTCTCCATGATTTAACATACAATATTAGTAAGTCATATATACTCAGAAACTTTAAAAACGCCTGTATAAAAATGTCTTGTAAAACAAATTCACAAATTTGTTTATCTAATAGTATTGCGTCTTAAACATTTTGGCATGTATCCATATCATCAATAAACGAAATCACTCATCCGTAAGTAAACATGCCAAAATGTTTAACACAATACACAGGCAAAATATTAGGAAATGAAATTTGTAAATTTGTTTTACAAGATACTTTCATACAGGCATTTTATAGTCTCTGAGTATATCTAAATTTCATAGTGCCAAGGAAGGTTCCGACTTACAGGGAGGCGGTATTCAGAGATTTCCATAGCTGGCATGAACATAACAGTTTATGTGAATATGTTATTGCAAAGGCTTTGTAGTGATGTTTATAATTTTCTTATAGAGAAAAAGTACTTAGAGTAACTCTTAAATTCTACGCTTTTTGTTTCACTATATTATTTATTGTTGTTGTGCATTAGATAATATAAGACTTGTCAATGGATCGTTGCCGTATGAGGGACGGGTAGAGATAAAACATAACGGTGTTTGGGGTACAATATGTGATGATGGATGGGACAATAAAGATGCAGCTGTTGTCTGTTCTATGCTAGGCTTTCCAAGGTAAGGTAAATAACTTCAACGAGTAAATTTTTCCCATACCGAATAATGTTTTTACAGAATATATCCAAATCTTACTATATACACATTTTTCCTGATATTTTATGGGTAGAAATTTTGCAACAGCCAAATCAGACGCATTTTATGGACAAGGAAGTGGCAAAATTTGGATTGACGATTTATCATGTAGTGGTCATGAATCCAATATATTGCAATGTAACAGAACAGCAATAGGCAAACATAACTGTCAACACAGTGAGGATGCAGGAGTACTTTGTTCACCCGGTACGTATGCATGTAAATTCTACGACGACTAAATGTGTTTTTCAAACACTGATTTCCCCGTATTGTTTTTCAAGTGCATGTCAAATCAGAGATCCATATCAAAATCGAAAAAAGGTAACCAATGAAAAGAAATTCACCTGTAAATAATAAAAGTAAAACCCGTGTAGCAAATCACAAAACACCAACAATTAACAAAACATAGCTCCTCTACTACAATGTTGGACTTCATCCAGTCAGAGAAAAAGGAATAATTCAATCATATAAACACTGATAAAACCCTATTGTAATTTATCTTTCAATTAAATACTCGGTATGATATTCTCGGCTTTTGTAAACCAGTAAGTAATGGGGGAGGGGATGTCATGATTTTCAGCTCAAAATATTCGACTTGTCAATGGGTACACATCTGCTATGGGTCGAGTTGAGGTTAAGAATAACGGTGCCTGGGGAACTGTTTGTGATGACTCCTGGGATGACAGAGATGCTGCTGTTGTGTGCTCAATGCTAGGATTTCCAAGGTTAGATAATCCATTTATGATTATTATGCAGAACAACATTAAGGACCCCAAATGCAGTCTCTCTCAACATTAACTTCAATCCAGTACTAGGACAGAAGACCGTATAATCCAAGGTTCCGTGTCGTAGTAGATGCTGGCACGAAAAAGAGATCCCTCCCTGTTTAATGGCCCCGAGTGCCGAGTATAGGAAAAAAATTACAGCTCTCCACTGGCAAGTGGTGGAGCCTCCATATGAGTGAAAAATTCTCGCGAGGGACGTTAAACAATTTACAACCAATCAATCAAAATAGATTTATCATAGCCCTGACAGGGTTTTCATTGACTTTCATTGGTCTATTGTCATTAGTTATTAGCAGAAACAGAAACATTGTACAGAACATATAAAATATACGTAATTTTACACTTTGTAAATTAATAGTGTATACAGGGAAATTTTCGCCACCTTCGCCCATCTCATCGGTAGGCAAATTTAAAACGGGGCAAAGTAAAAAAGCACAGAATGTCATTCCTTAAACAGAAATGATAATTGGGAATTTAAGGTAAAATTCTTCTCACACAAAACTGTATTTCTTGTATTTAAACATTAATGACATTTTCACAGAATCAAGAAGATAATATCACTTAGTGATGGTATGAGTTAGATTAGTTTTGACCGTTTTGTATAAGAGTCAAGGTCAGGTCAAGGTCATTACAAGATAAATGTTTTTCTTTTTGCATAAAAAGATTATCATACAGGATCTATAAGATGATATTACCAAATTGACACAGATAGCTCAACAAAACGGATTTTGGCTAATCCGAATTTTCTCTGTTTTTCCTAATTTTTAAAAGGATATTTCAGTTATTTCAATATACGCCCTATATTTAAATTTTACATATTTTTACATATTGTAAAGCAGTCATATATAGACACAAAATGATACAAAAATAAAAAGTTTTGACCATTTAGTAAGAGCGAAAACACTCTCTGTGGATTTTGGCTCATATCTGAACCTGGAGTTGAAGCTTAGTTTTTTAAAGCTAACATAATCGTAGATTGTTTGATATTTGATATTTTTTGAAAACTTTAGTTCCTTATTATTAATTTAGCTAACATTTGAAAAAATCCTCTAGTCTTTGATTGTGTAAAAAGTATAAGTAAATTTGTAGTTCTATAATAATTTTGAGAAGCACAAAAGATTTTTTTCATGCGCCACCATTCCGCCAAAAATATAGTCACTGTTAGTTTTCAAACACAATTTACCATTTCTATTTTTAGTTGTACAGTTGTGACGAGGAAAGAAAAATGTAGTCTTTTAAATCTCTTTCACCTAAATATACTGTAAAAGCACAAATATTCGTGGGGGATTAAATTTCGGTTATTTCGTTGTTAACAATGATCAAGGAAATTAAATCCCACACGAAATTTTAAATGACTATATGTTGAGTAGGACTACTTTCAAAACAACGAAATTAAATGCCCACGAAACTTTTTTTGATGACAAATCAACGAAATTTTATCCCCACGAAAATTTGTGATTCTACAGTATATAAGACATGTAAGCAAATATACATTGAATATTTCATCTTGTCAGAAACCAGAGAAGAATCCTACCTTAAAATGGGCAAAATTGTTTGCCAGTGTGAAAGGGCAAAAACAACACGGGTAAAAATAACCCTGTTTACAGTAATTATAATGAAATTTAAACAACTAATTCAGAGAATATGTGTTTCCCGCCAATGGAAAAACAGCATGTACGGATCAAGGAGGACACTTTAAGATGGGCAGGCGGGGACAGAAGGTGTTAAGATAATAATTTTATTGTAAAAGCTCCAAAACTTCTTAAGGTATCGCCTGGAAATGATTTTTTTTACACACACGATTTATCAATTAATGTCTTTGATTTAAAAAAGTAAATAGAGGTCCTTCTAAATCCATAAGGACTTGTGGTACAAAATTTCACTGCAAAAGGTCAAAGGCTTCTGAAGAAATCGCATTGAAAAGTGTTAAAATAGAACTTTTTTAATTCATGACCTTGATCTTTGACAAAACTTTGGTCTGAAATATGGGTCTTCCCTAGGCCAAAGAAGTTGTGTAAACTTTCATTGCAAAATCTCAGATACTTTTCGATGAAGGATATGGAAATAACGAACAGTATTATATATATATATATATATATATATATATATATATATATATATATATATATATATATATATATATATATATATATATATATCGCGCCGAAACGAAAGTGTTACAGACAGAAATACAGACGAACGGACAGACAGGCCGAAAATAATACCCCAACTTTATTAAAAGCGGGTAATAATAA
>NW_026926728.1:0-27950 GCF_032062105.1 Saccostrea cuccullata | reverse complement strand
ACACAAAATAAATGATTTTCTAAATAACTATTAATCAATGTGAGCTTCTTTCTTTCTGTTAGAAACTGACTTTTAAAAATCTCATGAATAATGGGCGGAGTTAATGTCAAAAATATCACGTGGTATTAAGCCCCGCCTTTCCATTTCAGCCTTAACTGTGCTGCGTATGTAAAATTAACAAAAGGAAATATAACACATAAAATAAGCTTGACTAGACGAATTAATAAATTCCTTCAATGTTTATAAAACATCCGTAGACTGCACAATATATGATGAACAATGTTAGTGTATGAATATCGTAACTTCCGACACTAGCGTAAACAAATGTAGTCCCGATAAAGCTGACTGATTATAAAGTGAATGCTAACAATAAATAACAACTTGTAGCTTCAAATCACCAAACAACTCAAACTAAAAAGTAGAATACGATCCCATATTCATAACTTCAATAGAACAATGTATTACTAGTAAGTACATATAGGTCACCAAACCGGAAATGACGATCCGAGTAAAGTATGATGGCTTCCAAAACATGAAATGTAACATCCACCCTCTATTCCCCGATATTATAACTCCTACGATATTACATGAAGCGACAACAGGTAAATTATGATGATAATAGCTATTACTAAAATCGTATCTAGATAAGCTGACATATTATTTTCGATAAAATCATAAACGAACAACTTCCCTGGCAGGCACATGTTGAGCATAGATTTAACAAGAATGAGAACTGGACGACCGCATAATATTACGTTTACAAATCAAGTAATATATTACAATATTAACAACGATTAACAGCAGTCCAGTTGAGAAATATATTGTTTATAATGTAAGAACAATGATCCATACTGAGAATAAGCTAACTATATTATGAGTGCTTTATATTGTTCAATTCAAAAGCAGTGAAATCTCCTGTTTCTGTTCCTGTTAAGAATTTTTGGTTAACAAGGTAAGTGTGTAATTCATACATAATTGAATATATTTTATCTTCAAAAGGTACATCAAGAAAAAATTTGCAAATGTTAATAATCATTTAAAGAAGAAGGTATGGTTTCCATACAAATTTTGCCCTGTATTTTTTTTTAAATGAAACTGGTGTAAACGTTGAAAACTCATGCTTTTTAAATAATTGAAATTCAATGCAGAAAAATCATACAAGTCATTTTTCTGTTTTTAAATGCTAATTATGACGTCATAAACATTTACATTTTCCCATATTTTCTTAAAAAGTTTCAGAAGACACCAATTTTCAATGGAATTTTCTTTCAGATAACATTGTCCACAGGCATCGCCCACAAAAATCTTGAGATATGTGATTTGTTATTGAATTTTGCACAAAATATCAAAAAAAAAAATAACGAGGGAGACGGCTGTGCACACTGTTTTCTAAAGGAAAATCACCCTTGAAATGTGCTATTTCGAGACTTTTTCTGTTGAAAATAAAGTAATGCTTCACATACGAGGGTTGTCCCGTAAAACCGTGGACAAAGCGTTTTTCTCAAAAAGTAATAGGCGCACTAAGCTGAAAATTTTAGTAAATGTTTATTTATCATATTTAAAAGCATGATATTTTTTTTTGATAAAATATAGGCAAAAATATAGATTTTATTATGTTTGAATGTGCAAGGGGTATTGTCCTACGGCGCACGGTCAAAAAAGCAAGGTTTTATTAAAGAATACACAAGTTTGAATTCAAAATAAAAGTTTTAAATACATAAGATTTGGATTAAAATTATCCTAATTCAATTCCACAATCAATTTTGTAGTCTTTGTAAAAATTTTAAGCCATCTGGTTAATTTTTGGCAGTTTCTCGAGCATCGAAATGAGAAAGTGGTAAACACAACACACGAAAAATGGCGACGTTTTATGACGTTACGGCGCACCGGAGAGCAGTTCAGTTTTAATTTGATGTTGTAATGACACTTTTAGAGACTTGAAATGACCATAGAAGAAAAAAGATTATAAAGATATCACCATATCTTAAGTATACAAATGAAATAGAAGTTTTCTTAGCGAAGTCTTTTTTGATCGAGTCCCTAGGGAGTAAAAAACATACGGACAAACTTCTTATGTAATAGCAAAAGAAGCTGTCACAGTAGACCGCCGATATGAGATTTTCAATTAGTTGAATGATGGTGTGAATATTGTCCGTAACTTAGTAATAAATCTTCAGAAGATCGCATGAGGGTGCCAATTGGTTCTTCGACCGTTTATGGAGACTAAAGAATGTGTATAAATGAAATTCCTAAATTTAAGTCGGACTCATCCAACTTCATTTTCAGCAAAGATAAAACGTGACGCTGTTTTAGACACTTTGGCGTTATAATCCATGCGCCGTAAGGTGATACAATACATGGCATAAAATCTCATAATTTGTTTATTTATGCATATATTTATCTGAAATTTGCCGTGTATATTACTTAAATATGTACTATATAATAGTGAAAATTTCAGAACGCAGTGATGTGTATTTTTCATACTAGACAACTTGTCCACGATTTTACGGGACAACCCTCGTAAACGACGTCATATTTGCAGAATGGTAAACCTACATGCCATATGCTTTCCTGATCTATCAGAGTCATTTATTTAACTAATATTTAAGCCAGTTTCAAAACTTTTTGATGTCGTTACATGTTTAGAGCGCAATAAAGCTAAAACCATACCTTCTTCTTTAAGACAGTGTCAGTTTTTGAATTAAAAATAAAAGTAGATCCATATTTTAAAAAGAATAATAGAGCACTGTGATAAATGTATGATATTTCCCCTGTTCCGATAGCGTTTGTCCGATGCATGATAAATGATGTCCGATCCATAATAAATTTGGGTAATTTACAAAAAATCGGTTTTAATTATATTTTCTCTATGAATAACATACAATTGCATCTTAAATTTATATTTTAAATACATGCAAAAAATTAAGCTAGATATTCTTTCTTGGAGGGTTATCTTTCTTATTTCCAAGCTTATCCCCATTATAAGTGGACCTATTCAGTGATGTTGAGGACAAAGATAGAATAAGTCAAAATAAAAAAAATTAAAAAAATGTTTTTTTTTTGTTTTTTTTTAAGATTTAAATGTATAGCTAAAATGAAACAGACAAAAATTCTTTCATAAGATAAAGAAACATTATGATACTTCTGATACTCGTCATGCAAATGTTTATACTTAATTCAGTTATTCATATAGCATATCTATTTAAACACATTTCGTATTTCTATCTTAACAATTAACTTTTTCCAATGTACTAATTACTACTCTATACATTTCTCAAGAAAACAAAAAAAAAGGATAAAGGACAATCATGACAATCTCTTTTATCAATAATCATACTTATACTTTCTTTCTAAAAATATTGACTGCTTTAGTCAGACATGCTTTTTACTTTTCCTTGTTAATTTAGGAATGACTCTAATTCTTGGCCAAATTATTCGATGATAACCTGTTTTCGGTCAGTTTACGCTTTAAAATCCGCGAAGCGGATTATAAAAAAGCGTAAATTGACCCAAACCAGGTTTCATCGAATAATTGGCCAAGAATTAAAGTCATTCCTTATAATTTGATTTATAAATAATTAAACAACTCTGGTGTAAAATTGTGGTGCTTTTAATGAGTTCAAATTTGCCGCTCAATAATTCATCCCTAGTAACGGAAGTGATTTGAAACAAGGGGACGTAATAGCTGATACAAAGATCTAGCAGCCATGATATTTGTTTACATGAGGTAAGATCGAGCTACTGTTTGAAGTTAAAGGGACATTTATTAAATCTGGGTTTTTTTATGAATCCCATGGACTGGAAATGAGAGGATTGCATGGATACAGATGATTCAGCTAGTTGTCAAGGGGGTGTGTCCCCATACCAAACCAGGTTATTAAGAAATGGTTTGCCTTCCTTTTTGGAAATCAACCAATGAGAGACTAGAATATAAACAAAATTAAATTATAATAAAATTCAAATACATGAAGATATGGTTTATTCTGGCTAAGTCTCTATTTAACAAATAAAATTCAATATAATCTGTAATAAAAATCAGTCAAAAACATATAATTAAAAAAAAGCTGCAATCGTCTCAGCTCTTTATTCTCAAACACTTTAATTTCTTTATGAAATATTGATCTATTTTATGAAACGACTCTTATAAATAAACATATATATGAAATATATAATAAATATATATTATTTCATCAATTTTATAGTATGATTTAAATAAATTAATGAACCGTTAATATACAATACATCACAATAAAATGCCTTAAGGAGAGATTATTCTCATAATCAATGTATTTGAAAATTAATGGGTTTTTTTTAAGATTCAAGAGGACAATATCACTTGGAGATAGTATAACCTTTATTGAGTTTTAACATATTATAGGAGCAAGGACGGTCAAAGTCATTATCTTTTTCTTTGGCAGTAAGAATAAAAAATACTGTTGGCAATCAGGTTGTGTTTACTTCTATTTCTATAGATTATATTTAATGTTTTTCTTTTTGCAATAAAACAATATCGAATATGGCGTATCAAATGATGCTTAATAATTAAGTAATTTAACTGACATAGATTTTTCTAAATTTTTCAAAGAAATGTAAGTTATCTTATATTCTATAAGCTTCGTACATACACTTTTTCTCTTTTTCGTGTGGAGAAATTCTCGAATAAAGACAAAAATAATGCAAAAAAAGTTGTGACCGTTATTAAAGAGAGAAAATTCACTTTTGTACTGATTTTTTTTTTATTAAATTCATTTTAGATTTAAAGCTCTCAAAAGCAACAATATTGCTGTGTGTTAAGAAAATCATTTTTATTTGATATATCTTAAAATTTTAATCAATAGTTCTTGATTTCAGTTACTTCAAAAATGTCTTTTAGTTTTCAATTGAGCATGCAGTTTAATTGAATTCTTTGTTCTGCAGAAACATAGAAATTTCCATACGCCACATTTCCGCAAAAAAGTCCTGCTACATTTCAAATTAGGTTTTTCAATTTTTATTCATAGTTGTAAAGTTATTTACATCAATATCCACAATACATGTAAAATACTAAAATGCCGCGCGACTAGGATGAGGCTTTTAGAAAAATCTCACCGTGTACAAGTAGTAGCAACTGCTTTTCATAACTATCTAGAAATGCAAACTTGAACAAACATGATGGGAGATTATCTAGAACTGTAAACTTGAGCAGACATGATGGGGGATTATCTAGAACTGCAAACTTGAGTAGGCATGATGGGGGATTATCTAGAACTGCAAACTTGAGCAGACATGTTGAGGGAGTACTTAGAATTGCAAAGTTGAGCAGACCTTATGGGGGAGTACCTAGAACTGAAAACTTAAGCAGACATGATGGAGGAGTACCTGTAACTGAAAACTTGAGCAAACATGATAGGGGATTATCTAGAAGTGAAAACATGAGCAAACATGATAGGGGATTATCTAGAACTGAAAACATATGCAAACATGATAGGGGATTATCTAGAACTGCAAACTTGATCAAACATGATAGGGGATTATCCAGAAGTGAAAACATGAGCAAACATGATAGGGGATTATCTAGAAGTGAAAACATGAGCAGGCATGATTGGGGATTATCTAGAACTGCAAACATGATAGGGGATTATCTAGAACTGAAAAAAAGAGCAAACATGATAGGGGATTATCTAGAACTAAAAACTTGAGCAAACATGATAGGGGATTATCTAGAACTGAAAACATGAGCGAACATGATAGGGGATTATCTAGAACTGCAAACTTGATCAAACATGATAGGGGATTATCTAGAAGTTAAACATGAGCAGGCATGATTGGGGAGTTCCTAGAACTGACAACTTCAGCAGGCATGATTGGGGATTACCTACAACTGACAACTTGAGCAGGCATGATTTGGGAGTACCTAACTTGAGCAGGCATGATTTGGAAGTACCTAGAACTAACAACTTGAGCATGCATGATCTGGGAGTACCTAGAACTGACAACTTGAGCAGGCATGTTGGGAGAGTATCTTAACTTATACTTTCTTCTCTAGATAGTGTTTTCTCGGTTGATGTAAAATGCAGGTGTCTTGCATTAATAGTTTTTTGAAATGTACGTCGGAAGAGGAAGAAAGAATTTACAGATCGTGTACATATATTAGATTAGTACACGTGATTAATTTTTCTACCATGATTATTGTCGGGATCAAAAAATGCTGCAGACATTTTTCTACAATAAATCACGAACGTCATCAAAAATGTCAGATTAGAAAAACGTATAAATCCTTAACAATTGAAATTAACGTTTGACTCTAAAATGAAAAAAAAAATATTTAGACTCAACGATGTGTGTTGTCTTTAGTCGAAACACTGTGTAAATGGCATGAAGTAGCTGATGAAAGCAGACAGTTTTTTTTATAGTAAGCGGGACTGTTCCATAGACTTCCCACCATATTTTAACTCCGTAATTTTAGTGATAAAGCAGAAAACTCAAAAACACCTTGTTATTGCACAATCATAAAAAAAAATTCATGAAACAAAACAAACTTGTAGCAAATAAAGGGCCATTTCTAATGCAAAGAAAGCTCAAAAAGTCGATAAAACTTTCGTTACACACGCAATTCAAATCTAGAGTGCATAAAATACACCAGTATGTGTTGTTTTGAAAAATTGATGTACAAATAAAATTTGTACTCACCAGTATGAAACTTTATACAACAATGGGCGTATTATTAATTTATATAACAAAAAGTTCATAACAATTTTGGTTATCACTTGAGCCAATGCGAGTTTTTAGCAGTAATTAGGAAATATTATAAGTGACCATTACGATATGAACGTCATTTGATATAACAAAAATACTTTTTATGAAACCTGATGAACCTATATACGTATCTCATGTATATACAAATACCTACTGGAATCAAAATATAACTCAAAATAAAACAATTCGTATCTAAAAACATGTCATGCTTTTAGACAGTCTTAATATAGCTCTACAAGTAAACATAATTTGATAAAAATATTTAATGAAATTATATATTAGTAACAACATTTATGCAATTATTTTAATAAAAATATCCTTCAAATTGAATGGATATGCATACATCATACATATACTTGTTTTAAACTTGCTTTACATATGATTACATGAGAAATTGTTTATCAAGTAAAAAATTGAATAATATATACAATTCAAAGTGTGAATCATTTATAATAGTAGATGATAGGATTCTCCACATTAAAAAGATTAACCATGGAGAAAGCTGTACAAGAGCGAAATACGTTCGAAAGCATGAAAGTCTGTAAGATAATCTTTCTTCATTTAACTCAAGGATTGATTTCCGAAAACTTAGCAATTGCAAATCAAAAAGTGAAATTACTCTCCAAAAATTGAAAAAAGGTGAATAAAAAAACAATGAAGATAATTCATCTTACTTTACAGAAGTACAGATTGTACAAAACAAATGTACTAAAACTTCTAGAAACTTTAAATGAAATCTAATTTTATAACTTATTATATAGAAAAGGATAAAATTAAATAATAATATATATAAATAATTACCAACGGCAAAAAGGTTAGGTGAATTTAATAAATTTTGAGATTTTGAGATTATGTAATGACGAATTCTTTTTAAAAAATTACCAAAGATAACAATATACACTGTAAAGTTACCGCTCTATGCGTAAATTCTTTTGTATATTCATAAAAAAAGATATAAAAGAAACAAAAAAGCAAACTATTCTTAAAATTCATACGTAAAAAAAAAATTACACACATTATGCATTAGCTGAATCTCCTTTTCAATTCGCTGCCAAAATTGGAATGTCATAGAAACTACAGTACACTTTAGATCATGAGTAACCATCAAGTTGCATCTGCAATATTAAAAAAAGCACTTCATTAAAAACATGATTGAAATATAAAAGTATTCTTTTTTCGATTTCTAAATATACAACTAGCATAGATAAAAGGGCATTAATATATTATATATATAGCGTCAAAGGTTGCCATTGAGAGAAAAATTTATTTCAGTCCATATTTCAATTTTTAGATACTTATTTAACTCAATCGGGAAACACATATGTTGAGAACTTGCAGATGAAAAAAAATATTGATAACGAATAGTGATCGAATTCAATAAACAGGGGGATTGTTCGAAAAGTTAGTTGACTTCTGACATATCATTTTTTTATTTTAGTATTTAATCTAAATGATTTGTAAGATATTTTTTAAAAACATCTTGATTTAATGAAAACTTATCTAGCTTTAAAAAAAAAAAGCGAAAATCAGACCAAAGAGCAGATCAAAATTTAGTAGGTTACAAACAATATATACTGAATAATGTCTACAGTCTTATTCTCTTTAAAACGGGGCAAACACAAATAACAGCCTTTGTAATCAAATCAAGAATCTTTACATCGATTAGTATTGGAAATTATGGATTAAGATTTTGCTTTGTTGAAAAAAAAAACAAATTGAGAAAATAGGTAGTCCACATTGAAAACGACAAAAAGTATTTCGATTTAGAATGTCATGGAGCAGCAGATACATGTAACAATGCAATTTTGTGTTTTACTCAGGAAAAATCCTAAATAATCACTAAAATGATGGAGGAATGAAAAAATATGTCACAGATAAGTTGTATATGTTTGTAAAAATAGTACAGCCTATATTGGAGTGACAGAGAATCTGTATTGGAAGAGGACAATCTGTGAAGAATCGGTTTAACTGTAAAAATCTAAACAATAATTTGAAAAAGTTGAAACCTCAGTGGGAGACAAGGACGCTTCAGGGTTGCTTATCCCGATTATTACTTACAGCAGATATTAATTTCTAAGGATGAAAGAAAGGGGATCGGTGGAGCATGTGATAAACCCGGCAATGTATCCCTGTTTATAAGAATTTTTTTTTTGAAGATTAGGAATTCATTTTAGGCAGGGTAGCAGGGAAGGACGTTTACCGATAACATACTGGAATCTCATCTTATCCCCCCACCCCTCTCTCTCTCTCTCTCTCTCTCTCTCTCTCTCTCTCTCTCTCTCTCTCTCAAGTATTTGAAAACAGTAAATAAAATAAACAGTAATTATCTTATATATCATATTTTAGCCGACTTCAAAAGACCGGTCTTTCGGATTAAACCTTGTGAACCAAGATGCCGTGTCTCAATAGGTGCTGACACGAAAATAAGACCCCTCACAGCTTTAAGGCCCCAAGTGCCGATCATGTCTTAATTTTTAGCCCCCATGGGCAAGTGGTGATGTCTTAAAATGAGTGAAAAATTCTCGAAGGAACGTTATACAAATACACTTATCTAACTGATCAAGACATAAGGCTAAAGGCGGGTGTGAACGCTCAACAAGGTAAGCTCACTCATCTAGGCACCTGATCCTCCTATGAAATTTCAGAGGTCCGTGTGATATGTTGTGTTTACGGATTCGTATTCGTTATATGTTTTAAAGATTGATCACCGTTTGGTATCTTTCATTTTTTTCCATTCAAATGTACTTCATCAATATTCGTAAGTCTATTGATATGCGGACCAATTAAAAAGGATTGTCACGGCCTCATTTTCCGGACTCTTTTTTCTACGACTGAGTTTGTAGCGATAATATTAATATATCTTATGGAATAAATACGTATAGTTCAAGCGTAGAGACATGGTTAAAGTACCGTACGTTGATAAAAGGAAAAAAATAAAAATATGACGTTGCTGTTGTTTTATTATCGTCATTGATACCTTCAGTAGGCTTTAGTGCTTTTCTTGTTTGAGTAAAATAGCCTTCTGGTTTCTGTAGATATAATTTATTTTATAAGGTGTATTTTATTCTGTCATTTATTTGGGTTGTTTCACAAAGTCAATGAAATGCAAGGAGATTGGAGCTAAGCAATAGGAGATTACGAAAAGTATATATTCTGGATTTTTCAGCGTAATTATCTCCGTATCTGATTAGTTAATCCTGTTAGAAAAATGAATAGTTACCACTTTGAAAATTTCTTTACAATGCTTTTACCATTTTCTTTACATGATTCCCGTAGGAAATAGCAATTTCTTTACAGAAAAAACAAACCGATTAAAGCAAATCGGATAGGTTTACTCACATTAAAATCCTCCAAAACCCTGTAAAAAAATAAATATTCAATTATTGACAATACAAAATATGTTTAATATGTACCATTTAAAACACTTCTTTATCTGTTTGTATTTTTTTTTTGTTATTTTTTCTGTAATATTCTTTCAGAATTTGTAAAATAAAAAAAAGGGTAAAACGGGTGTGGGGGGGGGGGGGGGGGTTGGCTCGTTTCTAATGTATTTGCTGACGGGGGTGAACTGATGTCTGGTTTCCGGTTTTCCAATTTACTGTAAGTGTACGGTCATTTTTTTTTCTCAAGTTCTCTCCTGTCTGACTATTATAATTTTCACAACAACTGGCACCACTTATCACATATAAAGGAAGGACATGGAGACAATGAACAGTATTCAATATCAAAGTCCATAAAAAAATACAAAATAGGAGCAGAGCAAACACGGACCTCCGAAACATCAGAGGTGAGATTAGGTGCAATGAAAAAAAAGTAAACATATGTAAGCAAGGAGATCATACAAATACTAAAGACTAATGTAAGTATTGACCAAAACTGCTAATGAAACTGCGAATCTTTTGTCATTTATCATTCAAACCAATAACTTTTAAGATTTGCTTAAAATACATAAAAGCAAGACAAGAAAAAATAGATCCAAAAATTTCCGTTTTAACGTACATGTATTTCATAGTTTTAAGTCCAGCTCATTTTACACTCTGCAGTCTCGTTTAATTCATCATTTCGTAAGTACTACGGTCGATGACCGTGTCAGCAAATACAATTTATCATTGAGTCAAATGCTGATTGACGTTTTTCATACTAAATGTAATTGTTAGTGTTTAAATAGTAAATTTTTCAGTTATTCCATGGCACCTGATCCCGCCTCAGATGTTTTGGACGCCTGCGTTTGATTGCTCCTATTTCGCATTGTTTTTGGACTTTTGAAGGCCAAGAACAATATAAATACTTTATCATGGCCACATCTAAATCTAATCTAAATATGATAAATGTCTTAAAAACGCGTTTACGGAGACACATACAAAACCAATTTAAAAAGCCAAAGAGTAATGCTAAAAATATGAAACATGGAAAGCTCTGCCACTTTACTATAGCTACATATATAGTTTGTACAAAAAAAATCCTCAGAGAATTCCTGCAAATAACAATATACTAGTTTAAGAAGAAAAAGGTAAGTACTGTTAGCAGGTTTCACAAAAAAAATATTTTTATTATACAATCATTTCTTTTTATATCGACGACGCTATCATTTTGCGAACTCATTTATGGTCATCACTTTATTAATATTGCTGAAATATATAATGTACCTGTCTTCTTCAGTGTTTGTAAATATAATGTACCTGTCTTCTTCAGTGTTTGTAAAATCCACATCTTTTTGGAGTAAAGCTTTAGAAGCTTCTTCTTCATCTATAATCAAAAAAAAAGCTTATCTGGGTCACATTGCTTATCTGAATCGTCGTAGTCAAAATGTTTTCTTCCGAAATTCTTGCATTTCAGAAATTTTTGAAGCTTTCCCCTTTTCATATTACAATGTACAATGTTAAAAAAAATAAACATGTAGTATGCCCCCCTCCCTGTTGCCCCGGGGAAATGACAGAAACACGCTTTCAATTATGATAACATATTAATATTGCTGATTCAAGGCTCTGTCGTTAATTTATTCATTTTCAATCTAGAATTCAGATAACACTGCCACTAGGGTTATGATTTGTATAAATGTCACTAATTATTACTAGTATTGTATTTGAAGTCATATACAGAGTTTTTAAAAGTAATTTAACAAGAGGCCCCTGGGCCACATCGCTCACCTGAACAGCTTTGACCATTCTGTTCTTTACCAGATTCCCCCCTTGTAATACATAATGCATCCCCACCCTACCCCACTGATCATAATTTAGACATTTTGAATTCTACACTACCCCATGATCCTTCCATGGGCACATAAGTTTCAGCTTTTCTGGCCCAGTGGTTCTTGAGAAGAAGATTTTCAAAGATTTTTCCTATATATTTCTATGTAAAACTTTGATTCCCTATTGTGGCCCCGCCCTTCCGCCGGGAGTACAATTTAAAATCTACACTATCCCAGAATTCTTCCACATAAGCTTCAGCTTTTCTGGCCCAATGGTTCTAGAGAATAAGATTTTCAAAGATTTTTCCTATATATTTCTATGTAAAACTTTTATTCCCCATTGTGGCCCCGCCCTACCCCCGGGGGTCAAGATTTGCACAATTTAGAATTTACACTATACCAGGATGCTTTCACATAAGTTTCAGCTTTTCTGGACCAGTGTTTCTTGAGAAGAAGATTTTCAAACATTTTTCCTATATATTTCTATGTAAAACTTTGATTCCCCATATTGGCCCCGCCCTTCCCCCGGGGGTCATGATTTGAACAATTTAGAATCTACACTATACCAGAATGCTTCCACATAAGTTTCAGCTATTCTGGCCCAGTGGTTCTTGAGAAGAAGATTTTTAATATCCCCACCCTATTTTTGTCTTTTCTTGATTATCTCCCCTTGTGAGGGGACTTGGCCCTTTATTTTTATAATTTAAATTCCCCTTCACTTATGGATGCTATGCACCAAGTTTGGTCAAAATTGGCCTAGTGGTTCTTGAGAAGAAGTCGAAATTGTGAAAAGTTTACAGACGGACATACAGACGGACGGACTGAAGGAGGGACGACGGACAAAATGTGATCCAAAAAACTCACTTGAACTTTCAACTCAGTTGAGCTTAAAATTACCTGCATTCACTGCAGCTTTATTGCAATTCCTAAAAAGTAAAGATCAAATAATTAAAATAAATTTTGTTTGTACGTTGCGCAAAAAAAGGACATATTTAAACATTAACAAAAATAAAGCGATGATCGTTCGAGTGATTTTTGAAAAATGCACAATTATGATGCACTTCAAAAAATATAACCCTGAAAGAGTTATACAGGCTTTAAATATTTTGTAAAGATTGTAAAACAAAATAAACATAAATTAATCTTTTATTTTGAATAAACCAAGGATGTTTTTTAAGAATTATAAGGTCAATTTGAAAAGTTTAGAGCATGTCGCGTGAGGTGAGACAATTTGTGATGTTTCTTTCACTCGCATGTTGACAACTTTTATTACTCTTCAGATGTCAATGTAAAAGTCAAGCGTAAGTGAGCTACGAGACAGAAAGTTGTTCAAAAGTTTTAATCATCTATCAGCAACATTAAATAATAGCCTACCTTACGTCTTCTTTTGGCTTGATTTTTGGTGTACCTGCTTTTGAGAACAAAATATTTTTATTTTACATTATTATTAGTTTCAAATTGTGAATAACCATAGAAATATGCAATTTTGAAATTAGTTTTGGTTTATTATCTTTAGAAAAATTATTCATAAAGAATGTTCAATAACATTAATTGAAGTCGTATATTTCACAACTACATGTAAATACTTACATTCACTAGCCGTTATATTTGAACCACTCATACTAAAATGAAAAAATAAAAGGTTTGCTGGAACGCATACATTTCCATGCATACTCATAAAGAAGATTGTAATACCTATTACCTTATTTGTAAAGATACTTTGTAAAAACCATTGAAAGTTCAAATATTTATTCTAGCGGGAGTAAATTCGGATGACCTCGACAGTATGTATATACGCACTCCACAAAAGTCACGTTCGTTTATAAAATTGAAGCATGAAAGTAAAGTATCAGTGAAATAAGGCTTTTTTCTTACTTTTTAAATATCTCCATTGCACTGGTAACCTTCTTTTCTGAATTAAGTTGTTTCCTCTCTCGTTCAGTATTATATTTCTGGGTTTCAGCGGCTTTAATTTCCATGTCTGAAAATTTAAGTAAAATCATTGGACACGAAGTCCAAGATATATTTTAATAAGTGCTCTAGCAAAATTCATGCCTGATTTTGAAGGAAAAAATATAATTATATGATATTGTTATATTCATATATAAGAATTTAAGATCTAATTCAAAAATATATTTTAAAAAATAGAAATCAGAGACTACTGAGAGACGTCTAGCCCGGGCCTCAGATAAAAACCCATAGGGAAGGATCTGATTTACGCTCGGCAAAAACTAATGCTACAACATAACCTGTTCAGTCATTGCCGTAGGAAATACCAGCACTCTATGACAACGACCAACACAGAGCTATTTGATAAACCTTGTCTCGCAGCAACAGCCCTACCAACAACTCTGAAAACGGAGCAACTTGGATAAGTAAAAAGGTAGTTGTTATAATCAAAGACTCGCAAAGAAAAACACATCTGACCCAGCAGCCTTTCCAATTTCAGAGGAAGATCAGGTGATTCTTTTTTCTAGCAGATCAAGGGCATATGAACACATTGATGACAATTTATCCCGCGCCGCAGGAAAAAAACCACAGGGGTGGGTGGGGTATTGACGCCGTTATAATTACAGGCCCACAGGGAGACACAAAATGCCAAGCAACCTTACCAATTTCAGGGAAAATGCCCGGTGATACATGTACATTTTTTTGCATTTGACTAACAAATCAAGATTTCTTTTCTAGGTTTCAATTGCATTCCTAGGGATGTCATTACATGTATAAGACAGTATTTTGATGTCTCGGCTTTGAAAGCTGAGTTTCTTTATCGCAAGTGTTTGCATTATATACTTAATGCCTAAATGTACCTCATCATAACATCTTAACATATTCTTATGTACAAAAATAATTGAAAAATTCAAACATACCTTGTGGTACATCAATTTTCTCTTCTTTCAATTTTTCTTCTTTTTTCTTTGCCATTCTGAATATAATTTGATGATTTTTTTTTTCAATATTAATATATATATGAACTGAAAATCATGCTCGTAAGAAGCTAATTCAGGACGTTTCAAGAAGTTGGCGCACCAACAAGTATTTTTATTTTCTAAATACTACCAACAAAAACAATCTTCAGAAGAGAAGAAAAGTTTAAGTAAAAGAGAAAAGGGTCTCAGACGAGGGCAAAAGCATGAATTAAAGTAGCCATATTTTCACATAATATATTCATGTATTGCCAAAATTATTAAGGTGTGCAAAGGTCTTTGGGAGGGGGCGTGCCCCTGCACTCTGTTCTTAAAGCCATGCAAATCTGTTTATCTAACTTACCTTTTTGTATTCTTTTGAAAGGTACACGATAACTCGTCACCACATTTTATATTTCTTTTTCGATATAACCAATAACCCAGAACCACGTGTACCCCCATACTAAGTAATAGAATACATCCTAGTATGATACTTATGTTTCTGCAAAAGAAATAAAAAGATTTTTATGATATATATCAAACGGAGCACCATAATGTGCTTACATGCAGTCTACATCT
The DNA here is from genome assembly GCF_032062105.1 of Saccostrea cuccullata. NCBI lineage: Eukaryota > Metazoa > Mollusca > Bivalvia > Ostreida > Ostreidae > Saccostrea > Saccostrea cuccullata. The sequence continues at coordinate 12,542 of NW_026926728.1, read as the reverse complement.
CTATGTAAGCAAGTTCATGCAGAATCGTGCAATCGAGAAATGTCTCGGAAGCAAACGTACTTGTTTTGGTGGGATGAAAATTCTATAAACACATTCCATTAAGGGTACACCAAAGGAACCTTAATTTCCATGTCATTCAAGGATAACAAAATACAAGTCCATGTTATTTAGACGCCTTATAGATTTACTATTCCATTATTATAACTTACTAAATTCCTGCTAAAATCAAAACACAGCTCATATTTTATGATTTTGTAAAGGCGATAATTCCAAAACTTATGCAAAACAAATAATAAACTCAGCCAAAACTTTCAAACTTACTGCTCCCCAATACAAATTCTTCTTTTACATGTAATATACAATGAAAATTGATATTATCGTATATGATATATAATATATTACAATAAATATAATTTATCCTGCAACTACCCCTTGCATTGACCTACTAAAGGTAACCTAATTAATTAAAGCTTTATTCGGTCACTGCCCTAATAAGGCCACGTGAATGTTTTCCGACGTTATAAAACATTGTGATGTCACATACATTTGTATATTGCAATGTTTACGCCATGGCATCATAGTTTCAACTAAAGAGATGTATCTAAATCTGTCAAAAATGGCTAGTTTTGGACGTTCAAATGTAAAAAAAAATATGTTGCAGGATAAACAAAATACATGGTCACTGTCTTGAAATATAAGCGATATTTGGGCGAGGGTAAGAAAACGTGATAGAGATACGAGGGGTGATCAAAACGTTCGCGAACTAATTGAACAACGTCCATGTAAGAAACAATATTTGGTTTCGGTGTTGATTGTATTTTAAATAAGCCCTTTCTTATTCTAATGCACATCTGTCACCGCTCTGCTCATGCGCTAATCACGTGACATAGGCGGTCATGTGATCCCCTCTGTAGCGTTCTGTCACAAAAGCTGAAATTTTTTTTCTGACTTTTATATTTCTTTCCGTGTAAGTTAATTTTTATTACAAAAACAGCTCATTTGTCAGAAATAGTCAAATCTAGGTAACAGAATGGGTGACAAGAATATATTTTCTAAAAATTAGCATGGCGACCACCAATACCCAAATCTACTGTCATTGGAGAGACGTTTATTCAAGGTGTAAAGAGATTTGGTGCCTACTTTTTATCATATCTAATATACTGAAAAGCTAAAGAAAACGATATCCTAGGTATTGTTAAGATATTCAACTATTCGGCAAAGTGAAAATTTCAGGTCTTTGATAGCAGATTGCTTAATTAAAAACACGTGTCTTTTCAAACTTGCTTTCACTTGGCAACGTAACAAATATCATTTTTAACCATCTGCCGTCTTTCAATAAAACGATCAATCCAATCATTGTTTAAATCTATAGGAAGTCCTTTGTCTTTATAAACTGTATACAATTTATTATACGCTACTGCAAAAGATTTTCTAAGATACTCCATAAATTTTACATTGATTTCGTTCGTTGAACGAGTACGACTGACACAATCACTTTTTTGTCACAAGTGACCTACATAGTGACGTCATTTTCACATTGTGACGTCACAAACAAGGAGCAAAACTTTATTCAGCATATGCTATTTATAGAACTTATGTATGGCTACGTGTGGACCAATTTTTTTTTCTAATCTTAATTAATGTTTTGTAGATATAGAGATAGTTCGCGAACTTTTTGATCACCCCTCGTATTATGTAATTTATTACATATTTTATTCCCCAATCCTGTATGTGTAAACTGTAGTAACATTATTCATATCCTCATTAAAAAAAATCACCCTTTGATACATTTCGGTCATGATCAGAGAATAAAGTCTCAATACTGCAGTTCAATTCAAAATATTAAAAATAATATGCTGGAAGACGGATCCTTGGTCACTATATAACTTAATACTTAGATCATCGACATAATACCTAAGAGGAGTAGAAATTATTTTCAAAGAATTTATGCAGTTTTATTACATAAATATTAAAACCCCGCCCTAAGACCAGAACCTATGACCCAGCTTAGGGCCATTAAATTCTCATTTTTGAAACAGGCACCCTTCCTTTTCCTTACTTGATATAAAGTTCATTTGTTTAATACTCAGGAGCAGAGGAGAATATTTTTTCAAAGATTTAAAGCATTTTAACTATTTAATCATATTATAAGAGCCCCGCCATATTAACGGGTTATTGGTTCAGTGGTTTTAAAGAAGCTGAAAATTAATCTTAGAATGTTAAAGCATGATACATGAACAATAACAAAGGAATAGGCCGGCAACCCACACGTTAACTCGGGTGGCCTAAACAAAAAAAATGTAAAATACTTTGTCAGAAAATAAAATATTCAATTTTGAGTTATATCAATACTTACTTGTACAGGTTATCAGATTTCCCTAGATTTTGATGTATGGTAGATGTGGTTGTTTTATTCTTTTGAACCAAGTCATAACAGGATGTGTCTTCGCATATAATAAAGAGAGAAAAAAATAAATATTGGAAATAAGCACCTTTCATCAAATTCACGATCACAAGACATTCAAAGGTTTTACAGAGTCTTCTGTGTATCGTATTAAGTATAATATTAAGGAGTTTAAATTAATAAATTAAAAATAAACTGACAAATGTAGATGTCATTTTAAATAGCAAGAGATATATGATTACAAAAGAAATAATAGTAAGTCTAGTTCTCCTCAGGTTATCATGGAGTAGACTTGTTTATTTTCCCGACTTCCAAGTGCAGTTCTTGAACATTCTAATTTTTCAGACTTGTCAGAAAAATGCTGCTTGAATAAATGAGTTTGAATGACCTAAAGTTTGTCTTACACTTTACTTTTTTTTTCACTCTATCAGCAAATCAGTCCTTTACAAATTGTTTTATTTTGTTAATTTATTTTAAGTTTATCTGAGCATTAAAACAAAGAAAGTATTTTTCTACTTTCGTAAATTTTGTTTTTGCTATTGGGTCTATGCTGAGGTTGACCAAAGCAACACTACATCCCTAACTAAAACACAATAGTTAATTATAGTCTACGTGAACAGTTTTGAAATAAGATAGAGCCTTGATATTTTTCAAGTTGCTTAGCTACGATGTTATTTTTCTAATATAATAGTAAAATGTCCTTAAAAATTGTTTGTTTTTTATTCAAGAATTAAGAATTAATTTAAAAAAAAAAACATAACTACACTTTATCTGAAATTCATTGTACAATCATTTGAAAATACTTTTATGTACTATTGAAAATTACAATTATCTATAACATGTATAATAATCTTTATATTCAATTATAAGTTTTATGAAAAGTATGAAAAGTAACTTAAGAATTCAAACATCGAGATGAAAGTCAATTTTAAAAGATATATTATAGACTTGATTTTAAAAGTTAAGAAATAACGGAGGAGGACGTAAGGAAAGCAAGTAGGAATAAAATTCAATTATGCATTCAGGAAATAGAGACAGTTAAACAATCTTTAAAAATGCTGGATTATTAACATGGAATGTATGAATAATAAGCATTTGTATAAATTGGAAAAGACAATTTTTAAGTGGTAGAGAATCGAACGCTAGATGGTCTGCAAAGTAATAGATTATAGTTAAAATATTTTCAAAAGAACTAAAATGTTGTCAAACGTGATTTGTGCTTCACTGTTGATGAATTCGTGGAAGCAGCTGTAGTTTAATGCGATAAAGAATTTGAAAACATCGACCATTTAATTTAAATTACTTGAACAATTGTTAACAAGCAAGTTGTCAAGTGCAATGGAGACGTTTTTATTAAAGGAGACCAAGAACGATACAGACTTTGTATGAAAATATAAGGTAGAGTAATTTTGAGAAACTAGGTCTTGTTGTTTTTTACGTTTCGATGCCTAAAACCATGCTTCGGGATAACATACAGGTAGTTTTTAAAATTGGCCTACATGAGTTCCATACCAGGAATGTTATGAAACTTCATTCTTCGACAAACACTTTTACACCTGAAAATGTGTTGATTTTTAATCTTGTAGCAATAATATGAATTTGTTTATCTATTAACATATAGCATGTAGTCTACATCTATTAAGTCTTAGATTTGTCTGTGAATGTTTTATTAGTTTAAAATATATTTATTCAGTTATAGAAATGAACTGAACAGCAGGCATAAATGCCTATGATCGTTCTCTTCATAGGTCAAGGTACAATTACAAGTACATGTATAATGTTTTATGTTCATTAACAAAAACTTACATTTATAGGCTTCTGATGATTTATAGAAAGGTTTGCATGGAGGATTGTCTTTTGTACAGTCATGGCCAGTAAAGTGGTAAACACGATGCTCTTTTGTATCGTATTTGGCACAATAACCTAAAATCAAAATAACTACATATGCTTATAACAATAAAAATTTGAAAATCAATGATTTGAACAATTTAAAAACCAAATGAACCCAGGAACCGTTCAAAAACATTTCAGATTTCAGGCTAAGTATCTACTGGGAAGAAGATTTTTTAAAAGATTTTCCGTATATATTTTAATGAGAAAAGTTTTTGATTCATTATCAAAGAATACCATTGATGTTAAACACAGGTGCACAGACTTCCACAAAATGAGTAATATCTTCATTAAGTAGACAATGATACACAAAATTCGCTGGTTTAGTACAGTTTTGAATGACGGCAATTTCACGACACTGTTTTCGTTCTGCCGCTTTTTGCCAGTCCTTTTCGGATTGCGGACACCTAGACACTATTTGTTCTGTTGGAATGGATGCTCTACATGGATTGGCATATATTTTATGGATCTGAAGGGAAAAAAAAACATTTTTTAATATTACTAGAAAATTACATATTTATAAAAAAGCTTTTTTGATGCATTTTTAAACGCATTTTACAATATCATTCCAAATTTCTTTATTTAGTAATTAAAACTGTTTATAAACTTAATATGTTTCATTTGTTTAATGAATTGAATGGACAAGTTCTCTCGAAAACTTTACAATCTTTATTTTCACGTTGGGCATTTGAAGTGCTGCATATAGATTTATATATACTAACCATATATATCATAAATATATGACTCCAAAATATATTCATGATATAAGTAGTAAAGCCTCTTTTCTTGTTCCTTTGAGAAAACTCGTAGAATCTGTAAAACAAGGAAAGTAATGTAAAATATTCATTCTGCAAAATTGAAAAAAAGAAATAATCAATTGACTTTTTATGAAGCTTTTTGTATTACCAAATACTAAAGGTTCCTTAGCAGTTGGTAACCAATGAAGGGTAACAAACCTCATGATTTAATTTTAAAATATTGGTCTGTCCACCATAGCAGTTAAAATCACCTTTGGTCCATTAACTAATCTCATTTTTATTAAATTCTTGGTAGCACGTATGAATTTTTTATTATACATGTAGTTCCTTTTTAAGCGAATTTCAATTATTGCATATGCAGAATCAATATGCAGAATTTATATCTGATAGTCGGTGCTTTTTGGTCGTTCTAACACTTGAGTTACCTGTCCTTAAAACATAACATCGTACAAATCAATGATTAATAATTCATTTATTTTAATTTAGTTTAAAGTATAGATATGTTATAATATTTTTCTGAGAATATCACGAAGTTGTACACGTAAATCTATTTATGAAATGTTTTTACCTTATTTGCAACGTGAAAAATTGATTGGAAAGCCTAAAGATTTTAGATACCACATGTACAATAAATCCCAAATAAGCGATCAGATTCTCGAAAATGGCGTTAAAAGAAACTACAAAACACGTACAAAAAAGTTTTGATTTTTAAGTATAGCTGAAAGTTCCTTGCTGATTTTGAAGCATTGTGGAGAAAGGAGCCACAGCATTATATTCTGGAATCAAACTTCTTGAGGTGTAGCAAATCCGGGAGAAGCAAAGTGTATGACAGAAATTATAAGTAAGACCTCAAAAAGAATTATTTTCCTACTGGAAAAAAAAGCTTTAATACTTTTCTAGAATGGCCTGTATGTTATGGGATGTGGAGAATTAACCCAATGTTCTCAAGCCCTAATTAATTGTTTAGTCTGCATGAAGATGATAAAAGAAAGTAGAGTATTAGTACTGACCAAGTAAATAGATGTACAATACAATTTATTACGCAGTATTAAACTAACTACAAAAATATTATGTCCATCCGATCCCCGATTATCCTATTCATTTGCCTTGAGGCAACGTAAACACATCTCTATCTCTCGTTATTTTGTTTAATTGCATTCATGTACAGCTATGTTTTTGATACTGTTGTATTCAGGTGGCAGGTAGTTGCCTAAGGTCTGTTGTGTCTTAGGCATATACATGTAGCATAAATGTCCATGGCTGCAGAACCATGGGTTTCTGCTCGAGAAAATCGGATAGATAAAGCAGAGAGCTACAGTTTAATATATGCATTGTAAAAACCTTCAATTAACGCCATCGATTTTTTTTTTGGTCACTTACTTCAGGTATTATTTCTTGTAATTTATGATTTTCTTCACTCATTGAATGATATCCGATAGTTGATAATATATTTTGCTTCAATTATTGATAAACAGTTACTTTTGAACCGTATGAAACAGTCCTTTATGGTTTTGGAATGCCGTTTAAAAGATTCCAATTTCTACATCCAAATCAACAAAGGGCCCATCTTTTATCGTGGGAAAGCAAATAAATATTTAGGAATATGAGTTAATTCCATAGTTCATTATCGATAATCATTTATTAAGCTTGAGAAGTCATAATGTATATGACATACATGTAATACCTGAAATGAGCGCTAGACAAAAAGCGGCGGCGTAAATCAAGGGTTTTTTTCTACATATGGGTCTCTAACACTAGCTCTCTGCTTCATCTGTCCGAATTTTTTCACTTTTTAAAACATTGAAATCAGACACGGAATTAAAATTTAATGTCCAAAATTTTATTTTTGTATGTCTTTAATGCATTTTAACTATACTTTCAATACACCCCTCCTTTTCCCAGAAGAATCCATGAATACTGAACGGCCACAATTTTCAAAAACTTGGAAGAAATAACTTTGTTCAGCATAGCTATGCATTTCATTTATCTTTAAATATACCCTGGAGATAACTTTTTTAAGAATAAGAAAATTTTAGTATTTACTTTATACATAATTAATAGAGCTACACCCTGAGATCAGAAGTTTTTACCCTTGAGCGGGCAGAGATATTTCCACTTTTGTAAAATGACCACTTTGCTTCATTTAAACAGGTCCAGATCCCGTGGGGATCCGGGTTAGAATAGGTCCTCAGTATCCCCTTGCTTGTCGTAAAAGGCGACTAAATGTGGCGGTCCTTCGGATGAGACCGTATAAACCGAGGCCCCGTGTCACAGCAGGTGTGGCACGATAAAGATCCCTCCCTGCTCATCGGCCCTGAGTGCCGAGCATAGGCCTAATTTTGCGGCCCTTCACCGGCAATGGTGACGTCTCCATATCAGTGAAATATTCTGGAGAGGGATGTTAAACAGTATATTATCAATAAACAGGTCCAGCACAATAAGCTATATAGCTTTATCAAGGTATTTTATGTAATGAAAATTCAAAAAAAAATCTTTAAATATTAAATACTGCAAGTCGAGTTCTGAGTTTTTTCAGTGTGTCTACTCGTGCATGAAAAACACTCTGATATCAAAAAGAAAGCATAAAATAACGTCTCACACGACACGTTTTTATACTGATTTGTTTGTGTTTGAGTACTTTACATGCATGGGTGAATTTACTGACAACAACTCAGAACTCGACTTTCAGTATTTAATTGTAAAGAATTTTTTTTGAATTTTCATTACATAAAATACCTTGATCAAGGTATTTTAAATACCATGATAAAGCTGTATAGCTTGATCAAGTTATATACCTTTATCGGGGTATTGTGCTGGACCTGTTAAAAAAGTGTCAAAGTGGCCCTAGTGCGCTTCCGTAAAAATGCACCTTAGACTTGCAGACTTTGAGAAACATTCTATGTGAATTAGAAAATACGTAATTCAAGTAACATTGTTCTAGTTAAATACCTTGTTTCATGTGAGTTCAGACAGTCTTTTTTAAAATCTGATTTTTTTTAATAAACATATTTAGGGAATTTAAACCAAAATTGTTTATTCGTACAATGAAGGAGTGAAGAGTTATTGTCCTTCACTCAGTTACTTCTAAACAAATACATGCATATTAATGGGCAATTAATTAAATGATTTATATCACAAAGTATCAGTTTGCCGTCATACTTTTCCTTGATAAATAAACATAACATAAACAATATACATATATATACATATTCATATATATAGACTATACGTGAACAATGCATAAAATTTGTTCTGTTTCCTAAATTATGTCCACTTAATTAATTTATATATGTGTAAATATAGCCTATATATTGTCTTTTTAAGCTTAACTTTTAAACTTACCTCAGTCATGAGGTAATGTTGAATGAATGAATGGGAAAATACGTCCACTTTCGTTTTCGTTTATTCACATAATCTTGTTTACGACGAGTCAGTTGGGTCAACTGGATTTAAAAACCAAAGGGCATTCAGATGTAGAAATTGAATGCTATTATACTTTCTTGATACATGTACATTTAAATTGTAATCAATGTTTGACAAAGAATTAAACATTTTTGTTGGAAATAAAAAGATAAAAGAACGTATTTATTTTTTATTCTTATGTGAATTGTCAATATCAGAAGTTTCTACTTTTAATTACCTAAGTATTGTTTAAAAGTAAATTATTTTTTATTCCATTTAAATTCCATTTTAAGACAATATTGAAATAAAAGTCGCTCAAAGTAAAAATGTAAACAAAAATCTGGACATTACCTAAAAAAGATGGAGAGTAATTAAAGTTGCACCCGATTAATTTGCTACATGCAGGATCAGAGTCAGGAGTGACGCAGCGGATAATATTCAACTTTACTAAGACCGAAACTATTATTTTTCTTTTTCTTATAAAAAACTGACCAATATTTTTTTTTTTTTTCAGAATAAAACGCGTCAACGTTTTTATACAATAAAGTTACAAAATTTAAAAGTGCGACTGGCCAAGAACAAAATATTTTCTTTACAATTTTACTGTTCTTTTTCATTTTCCTTTCCTTGTGCAAAGATTAAAAACCCTCTACAAAATAATTAATTATAATGACTGATGAAAATATTGAGTGTAAGAAATAATTAAATGCATTTTCTTCAAAATAGATTTAAATTGATCATAATAATTTCATCATTCTGAGAGCAATTTTCTTCTTTTGAATTTTAAAATTAAAGGTAAGTGTTAAAAAAAAATGTACATTTATGTATGTTAAAAGAAGTATGTCCGGAATATTTTCCCTCGTGTTGCACCGTGCTGTCTGTAATATAACAGAGAAAAATATTTTGATAAAATATTTTAAAATTTAAGAGTAATTCCTCACATTGATATGTAAATAAACATAATTATCGTTTTAAGGACTGTACTGATAACTTTTAACAATTAAAATTGTAATGTAAACTGTAAATTACAATTTTAATGGTTAAAGGTACAAAAATTGAATTTATTTTCATTTAAAAGTTTAAATTTACCAATTATTTCCAAAATGTCACCATATTATTTAAGACGGAAGACATAAATAAACAGAAGCAAATGTCAAAATTAAAAGTCTTACATTTTTTTGTAAGCAGTGTCATAAGTATTATGTTAAAAGCAAAACTAAATCAAATGTGCATAACTTTGATGCCGAAAGTTCCAAAATGCTTGCTACTTATATAAGATACTTTTGAACTGTAAATATTAGGGAAACTGTTTTACATTAAGTACAATAAAGGAAATGTCTGTGTGAAAATACCTGAGGAGAAGTTATTGTCAAATTTTTTAAAGATTAATTGATTTAATAAAGGAAACATGCATTTTTTAAATTTTTTTTTTACATAACAATATTTTTCCAAAAAAGATACCGGTATTGTTCCATTGGATATGAATTTAATTTAATTACATTTTTTGCAAGAACCAATGACATCACAGGGGGTGGAATTACCTAAAAAAAAGAAATTATGCTTTTATCGTAGTTAAAGGCCATGTGATACGGTTCTTTTCACTTTGATTTTATTTTTCCTTTTATCAAAAACAGACTGGTGTAAAAATGTCAAATAATATTTAGGAAAAATGCGTGCCTTTGCCGAACTGCATAAACTTATCTTATCTTATTATATGATCTAGTGTAAATTAACCGTATTTTATTTAGTTGAAATCAGACTTTTTTGGTGAATATAAATGTGATTGTGTTTTCGGATGAATTTTTTGATTTTAACGTGCGGTATTCTCTAATTGATCAAATGTTTTTGGTTGAATTAATTTAAAATTGATCCAAATCGATCCAATGTGTTGAAGAATATATAAAAATAATCATTAGCAACTCTTTTCGTCATCTCTCTAGATCTACACAGTTAATGAAAATTCTTTATTTTTCGTTTGGTATGATCACCCATCATGCTGTGAGAGGAATACATGTAATACCTCACTCCACCCCATCTCACAATGTTGTTCTACGCTCTTTATGCTAATTTATATCTAAAGTCTAACTTAATCTTCTAGAAATTTATTTTACGAAAGAAAACAAAAACAAATCTGCCTATCCATCATTGGAATAGAATATTTTTCATTAAAATTAATCGTCATTCTTTTTGTCGCAGTGGAATTGACACATTCTCTTAGATTGATTTTCGACAATGTGTGATGAAATGATAGCAGATATTTTTTTCATCAAAAATTTCAAAGATAGTAAATGTACACATAGCACTATACCGCACACAATAATAATAATGTTTCTATGTCCATCTCCTGAATCAGAAACTTTCACTCAGACTTAGGTTCATCACATATTAATGACACATAGCTGTTTCTGGATTCTAAACGCTCTTCTAAGCTTCTTTGTCGTGGATCTGGTCGAACATATGGATTAATGTTATCTTTCTCTATTATAAACATATATTGGCAACCCTTGTTTCTTGCATCGTTTATTACAGCATATTCGTTTTCTCTACTTGGCTGCAAAGATGTCGAGTTATTCAGCCTTAGTTCATTCTCTCTGTTTTGATGATATTGGACTATGGGTACTGGACTTCTTTTCTTCGTACGATTCGACAATTTTCGTCCAAAATATATTACCACTATTAGAAATATTCCTATACTCAGACAAATAACTGCTGCGACAAGTCCTGGACTATTAATTTCAGATTGGTTGCTACCAAATGAAAAAGAATTGTTTGTTCCGTCAGAAGAAATCGAGTTATTGAATTCTGAAAAAAGAGGAAACATTGCTACGTTTTGACTGGTTAAAGACATAATATATGTAAAATAAAATACCATTGTTACTAAAACAATTTTGCACAATGGGGCATACGACTTTCAGAAATTCAGTTCCTAACAATTGTTAAAATGTAAATTGTGAGTAATTTTTTAACCTATTACCTTGATATAAGCATCCCAAAACATAATGGCATGTATTTTTTTCACAGTCACAAAGATACATGCACTTTTTTCCGAATGTTGGAAAGGGACAGGGAAAAATGCAGTCTCTTCCAAAGAAACCAACTTTACAATCACCGAAGACTAGAGGAAAAAGAAAAAAAACTATTTACTAACCATTTATTGTGGTATTTTTCTGTTTTTTGAACTACACACCCTTTCTTTTCTGACAGCTTGCATTACATTGACTTTATTCTACCATAATGTCCGGTACCTCTCCAAACATCTTGCTATTTTTAGAAATTTGTCTAAAACAATTTCTTGTGTTTGTATAAATTTATTTTCTTTTAAGTAAATACAAATTAATTGTATTTGGTATTTATGGTATTTAATCCACATCATTTTACACAATCCATTATATAAATGCATTTTTCTTTTTATTTCTCATCATGAACATATTAGTTAGTATAAACTGACAAGTATATAGATCTTTTTAGCCCTAAGATTTTTTTTTAAACATTTATGAAATATATCAGTGTCTAGAAAATAACAACAACAAAAAAACAAAAAAAAAATCAAAGTTTCTTGTTAAAACAAGATGCCAAGGGGCCACCTTGCTCATCTGGGCACTTTGGCTTAGAAAATGCAGAAATTTGTTCAGTATTGAAAAGTTTAAATATTAAATTTGATTGTACGTTGTTTGTTTGTATGTTGTTTAACGTCCCTTTCAAGAATTTTTCATTCATATGGAGAAGCCACCACTTGCTGGTGAAGAGCTGCAAATTCTATCCTGTATTCGGCACTCACGGCCACTGAGCAGTGAGGAAACTGATCCGGGGTATGATTTGAACAAACATGCAATGATATATTTGGTATTATTAAGACTATTTATTGATTATCCTTTATATTTCCTTGTATGACTAATACCCCCTGTTATAGCTCCTCTATACTTTTTGGGGTCATGTGAATCAAGAACAATGAAGGCTATGCTGTTCTTGAGACTAAGATTTTTAAAGTTTTTTCAATCCTTTTCAAAACTTTGTTCATCCACTGTAGCCCCACTCTACCTCCGGGGGAGTAATTATTAGAAAAAAAACACATAATGTACAGTACACGA
>NW_026926727.1:0-28038 GCF_032062105.1 Saccostrea cuccullata | reverse complement strand
TCCACAGAATCATCAAAATCTATATTAATCTATTTATACTGTCTACAATCCAGTTTATCAATGCAAGTTTCCTCTATTTTCATGTGCTATTTAAAAGTCCTAAAATCATACCAGTAAGTTCTGTCAATTAGGTACATTGTCAGGCACTTAGCAAATTATGTAAAAACTTAAGCCTTTAAAAAATAAAGTGAAAAAAAAAACAAAAATTTAATGTTAATGGGGACTTACAGCACTACACAGAGCCTCCATGTGGAGGACCTGTAGTTTCTGGTTGACCTCAGTCTGGCGGTGCTGGTACCACCCCTCAAAATTAGGACTCCTAAAGAACCTCCTGTACAGCCCCTCCCAGTCCCCCTTTATTCCCGACGTCAGCTGGGGCCCGGACCGCTCCAGGGTCTTAAGAAACTCGTCAGTGTCAAATGGGCTCAGACTAGGAGGGCACTGGGAGGGTCAAAGTTAAAGTTAATACAATTTCATGTACTGCCTTCTTTTTTCAATTAGAATGACGACACATTCAATTCAAATATAACAGAAATATAATAAATTTTAATATTTAGTTACTAAAGATATTAAAATTATAAGTGTGAAGTACCTTGTGTGGAGAAATATTTCTTTGTAGAGGCATCAAACTTCCCATATAACGTTCCTGCAAACAAAAATATTCATTTAAATCTCAGGTAACATTAATGCAGATTTCAGCCATCACTGTATTTGTAAACCTTGTACCTTATTTCTGTGTAACAGAACAACATCTTCTCAATCATCATTCCACTTGGTTTATAGCAAGCATCACAAAGCAACACTCGCAAAGCGAGCTCAATAAACTAACTTGTAAGAACAGAGGAAATTCAGAATGAAATCTGTACATACGTCAGGCAAATTTCTCTGTGAAACATTCCCAGAATTCCTTTACTACCCAATGCCCTTTGCGCGAATAAATAAATAAATAATAATGTACAGCATAAAAGGCTTTCAATTTGTAGAAATCTTTCAAAGAAACAAAAAATAACTCTGCAATGTTTTTCGAACAAAATTGGACAAGGTCTATAGTTTCAACCAGATGCTTGGCTGTCTCTGTAAGCTTCGATGAGCTCCGTGACGTGTGACATCACAGCTAGTCAAGATGTCTCGTGCCCCTTGATGTTTGAAGTGGCTGATCATGCGCTTGCCCCAACGGTCACACCGTAAAACATATTTATTAAGTGTTAAATTACCAGTGGTATCATGAAGCTCTGTGTCAGCTCCAGGAAGTAGCGTCGAAGAATTGCATTCTGGGCCTCCACCGGTCGCTTGGCCTGCATGCCCTGTAAATAATAGATTGATTGGTATAAACAAAGATCACATTATAGTTATACATGGTTACATTGTATATGATCTGCCAATACAAGTACAGAAGGGGTTACAATTATCTTCAACATTCTTTTCCCACATTTACAACCACTAGAATTACAAATGACAATTACCTTTTACTGTTCTAAAGAGACTCTGATTGCTTTGATGATAATAAAAATAGGCTTCGTCTAATCTAATAACATGAAGTAATCTAATTAGTTTACCTTGATAATTCGTTTAAGGATTCCTTTGTCTTTGGCCAGAAATGGTTTGTACCGAGTATAAACACCTGTGTCAAATAAATTCATATCATGTGAACTTCTGGATTATCATCTAGTAACAACGTAAAAATACTTGGTAAGAAATATTTTATCTAATTAAGATAGAGATAAAGTAACAGTAGATATATTCAAAGTAAAGATTATACATCTATACACTGTCAGAATATATAACATGTACTTGTATGAATAATATTTTCTATACATACATGTAAATATATTGTACATTATATACTATCAACATTCAAATTCTTGATTTCAGGTCAAATGCATTATTAAATTATAACTTACAATGAGTCTGAGGCTATATAAAATGGACTTATTTTATTTCTTTATCATATGCTCCTCTACATATATGTTTTCTTTATTGAAACACAACATTCTGCAAATCGAGATTACAAAAGTGGATGTTTGTTAACTACTGCAGAATTAGATCGAAGTCAAACTTCGGTAAAAGTAGGTATCTGTTGTAACCTTGTTGGTTTTAAAAATTTGGGAGCTTGCTAATCTGGCTTTATTTTTAAGGACCCTCTCTACACCAGTACAAAATGTTTTTTGGATATTGAGAAAAATATATTCTATAAAGGTGTTAGCATTGAGCTTATTTATATGATTTTTAACAAATAGTGCATGGCATTTACCCCCAGGAAAAATAATCAAACACAACACAATATCAGTGAATAGAAATCACCGTTGTTTACTTCCATAGAAAAAATACATGTAAATAACATGTTCAATTAATTTATCTTGGCCTTTTAAAATGTTAAGAATACCTGAATTGATTACAAGTTGTGTAATAAACTGTGAATTTCTAATTTTAAGAATTTAGATCTAAGGGCAGATCACTCTAACTGCAAAAAAATACCATAGAATTAGAACTCTTTAGTGTGCAATGTAGAGAGGGTTCTTAAATGTGGGGGTTTCCTGCTACCTGCAGATCTAGATTAAAATTGTCAGTGTTTTCTACCTGGTTTGGCATCTAGTGTCTTCATGCTGCTGACTTTCTTTAATTTATTAAATCCTTTAGGCACTGTAACAAATTGACACAAAACAAAAATCAGCTGTGGTGGGGGTTAAGCATTGATTCGAAGGAGATGTGACCAGGTTATAACATAAATATAAGATACATGTGATTAATGACACTTTAAGGATATAGCATACATAAAAATCTGTGATGTGCATATTGCATACAATTTGATACGGAAATGTCTCTCATAGTTAGCACACATATCGAAGGGTGACAGTGACAACGTATTTGCTATTACAAATAGCAGTTTGACATATGTTTTGTACTACTCATAAACTCGATCAAAAAAACTTTGCTAAGAAAACTCTCATTTCATTAGTATACTGAAGATCTGGTGATATTTTTATATATTTTTTTTCTTTTTGTATTTATTTTAAGTCTCTCAAGGTGTATTTACAACATCTAAATCAAACTGAACTGCTCTCCGGTGTGCCATAACGTCATCAAACGTCGCCATTTTTCGTGTGTTGTGTTTACCACTTTCCTATTTTGAATGCTCAGAAAACTGCCAAAAATTAATCAAATGCCTTGAATTTTTTAGGAAGACGACAAAATAGACTGTGAAATAGAATTAGGATAATTTTTACTCCTAATCATATGTATTTAAAACTTTTCGAATTAATACTTGTGTATTCTGTAAGAAAACACTGATTTTTTTACCATGCGCTGTAGGACCCTACCCTGTGCGTATTCAAGCATTATAAAATCTTTATTTTTGTTTATATTTTATCAAAAACATTATTACATGCTTAAATATAATAAATAAACATTTACTGAAAATTTCTGCTTAATGCACTTATTATTTTTTCGAGAAAAATGCTTTGTCCACGATTTTACCGGACAACCCTCGTACTATGTTTGCTGAGAAAATTGACTGATATTTTTACATGATCTCGTATAAAACTTTTTAGTAAAGCATCCCTGAAATTTGTATATCAATTTGTAGAAATTTGGAAATAAAAAGTTAAGAAGAAAAAATGGATTATACATGTATCTGTATATGTACCAGAACATAATCCAAAGTCACCAGTCTAAGAGTATTTGTCAATAACTATTGAAAGGTATATAGTTTTAATACTATTAATAAATTTATATATTTCCTTTAAATAAATATAGTCTTTTGAACATTATGAACAGAGAATTCATGTTGGAATTAACTTTTTCACAACACTTTCAATAAAATACTGTTGTAAAATTTTAAAGTACAATTTCTAATATATGTTCAACATAATAAATATGTTTCTTATGGGCTTAAAAGTACTGATCACAACATTTTTTTTCTTTACACACTAAATTCACTCAACTCAAAATCATCAAAGATGAGATTAACTCCTCTATCAAACTTGGTCCAATTACGAGCTGTATGGCTTGCTCCTTGTATAAAGTTTCAAATGTATTTTCACTCTATGTGTTGTAAGTTTTCGTGCTTCAGTAACTTAATCGGAGAAAAATTTAAATGCTGCTATTTTTAAATATGACCTAGATTTTAAACCAGGTAGTATAAAACAACTGACAGGGAGATAACTGAATGTAGTCACATGATCAAAGTAAGTCACATGACCTGTTTAAACAGAAAATGGTGGATGCCATTACTGTCTCCTATAAATCAGGTAGGATACGCAGCTAGGATAAGGCTGTCCGTAAAATATCAAACTGTTTAGACTGTAGTAACTTCTCTGAACTACCTAGATATGACGTCATAATAGAATATGACGTCAGTCACTGCATACTTGAGTTGACATGACGGGGAAAGTGTCATAATTTGTACATGGCATGTAGAATTTATTTTGGGACCTTATTGTTTAAATCAGGTGTTAGGATTGTTTTTAAGCTCCGATGTGTTATTATGAAGTTGAACATTTGAAATTTAGATATTTTTATTTCTTTTGCTTGTCTGATATGCACATAATCAAGCAGTAGAGAAAAATTATGTGTGAAACGCTCCCCTCACGCGTCCGTAGACAGAGTTAGAATTTAAGAATCGTATTTACATTGGACTGGCACAAGTGAAAGACAAGGATAAATTGAAGATATTCTGCGTGAATCTAAAAGAGAAGTATGTTCTCTGACTGAATTTTGCCGGGGGATTGTGTGTAGTTTATCCATTTTTGTATAAATTGCGATAAGGCGTGGAAAATACCCCCTCTTATGTTGGTAAGTTGAATTTCTCGTAAAATATTTTCTTAACGAGTAAAAATTAAACCTGCCCCCAGCACTTTCTGTGTACCCTAGATCACGATGAATCGATCTATGTAACAAACTTTGCACAATATTTTTGTTTTGCACTTGTGCCGAAGCGATTTTTGTGCAACATTTAGGAATGTCATAAATCTCCGTCACATGATCAACACAGTCATGTGACATCACAAAAATACTTTATTATAATACCTGATTAAACTATCATATCAAGTCGACTGCAATTTCAGACAAGGGTAACATATTGAAATTAAAATCTAGGTCAAAATGAAATGTATATTTTTAAGACATTGAAGGCCTTCGGACAACCTTATCATAGCTGCGTATTCCTTAAGAATATTTTCTAATTTTTAAAATGACAGCAAATCAGTATATTTTTTTCATCATTGGAATGAAAATTCACTATTTTTTTGGTAAGCATTTCTAGTTCTATGTCCAAAATTTCTTTCTCAGTGGCCTGTCCTGTTTATGTATACAGTGGAGCCTCATTTATCCAGACTCTTTGGTTCCCAGTCAAAGCGTCAATATTACATTTACAAATTCCGTTCTGATGAAAAATCGTCTGGAAACTGAAGCATCTGGATATCTGAAGGTCCACTGTACTTACATGTACTGTTCCAATAGGTGTTTGTTGCAGGATATTTAATTTTTTCAATTATTTAATGATTTTCACAGCCGTTTTTTGGTTTTTCAAAATTAGGAAAAATTACACTATCCATATCAACTGATCACAAGACAAGAGGCCCATGGGCCACATCGCTCACCTCAGTAAATTTGGTTATTCTGTTCTTTAACAGATTTCCCCTTTGTTATACGGTGGCCCCACCCTACCCCCAGGAGCCATGACTTTAACAGAAGCTGGATCCTCTCCTCCAGTCAAACAGCTGCTTGATGAACCAGAGACTGTCACCACCATAGACATTGGGTATAGAGAATACCTTGCACATGTGGCCTGTCTGAGTGATGAAGAAATCTGGACAAGAGGAAATGACAACGTCATGAAACTCCACAGCATCAATCAGGGATCACTACTCAAGTCAATCAGAACCAAGTCAGGAAAACCACCATATGACATCGCAGTGACAAAAAGTGGAGATCTAGTTTATACTGATAATGGTGGTAGAACTGTGAACATTGTGAAGAATGAGAAGATAGAGGAGGTGATTAGACTACAGAACTGGAGACCTCAAGGTGTCTGTAGTACCTCCTCTGGTGACCTCCTGGTTATCATGTACAGTGCTGATGACAAACAAACAAAAGTTGTCCGTTACTCTGGTTCCACAGAGCGACAAACCATTCAGTTTGATGATAAAGGTAAACCTTTCTATTCGACTGGTCTTCATGACAGATATCTAGCGGAGAACAGGAACCTGGATATCTGTGTGTCTGAGAGTAGAATTGGAGAGGTAGTGGTGGTCAATCAGGCCGGGAAACTAAGATTCAGGTACATTGGACATGATCCTACTCCAAACAATGAACCATTCAATCCAGGAGGAATCACCACAGACAGTCAGGGTCACATCCTTACAACTGATCAAATCAATAACTGTCTCCACATCATAGACCAGGATGGACAGTTCCTCCGTTACATAAACTGTGGAGTGATCTCACCGTGGGGACTATGTACAGATACAAATGACAATCTGTTTCTTGCTTATCCGATGAAAAGACAAGTGATAAAAATCAAGTACCTGCACTGATGTTGCTGTATTGTATAGCTTGTTATGGTTTCGCATTATAAGGGTAGTTCAATCGAGTTTGCATTCACATGAAGATTGTTCATACATATTGGTAGCTGCATTCCATGTTTTGTAAAAGCTGAATATCAAATTGTGTTTGATATTTTCCCAACGTCTGCCTTGATGTGGACTATTCTGATATGTGGCATCTGTTAAGCTTAATTTGCTGATAGTATGCACCTTTCAGATATATGTCCAGGAATACTACAGGTTGTATGCTAAATCATTTGAGATTAAATTTTCCACAAACCTCTCTTGAATATTGTATACTTCAACCACAAAAATGTCCCTGTTATCATAATGTTCCTAATCATGATAAACTTCTACTCTTTTCAATAACTATTTCAATAACCCCTTTTCATTCCATGTAAACTCTTCAATACTGAACTGATTTTTGCTTAAATCCTAGCCAATGTGCTCAGGTGAGTGATGTGACCCATAAGGCTCTTGTTGTGGGGTCAAATTTTCCAGGTTGAAAGAAAAAATTACTTTCCTGGTATTTGATTTTGTGGCTGGGGAATGTTTAGTACTATTGCATACGAAATTTTACATTTCATGGTGGTCCTGAATTTGTGGGTCTTTCCATACCCCTTCCCCCCCAAAAAAACAACAAAAATTAACACCCCCCTTCCCCTGAAAATCAGCGACTTCACAGTTGCATGGTATAACTTGATAAGTGAATGCAGGCAAGAAGTAGCTGTGAGTGTGGATCTAGCAATTAATTTGATAATGTATACAGATTATCTGGTGGATCTAGGTTTTCCTCCCAGACATTTACCTTGAGTCATCATTTCTCCTATCCTTATAATGTGGGGCCAGTGCTGCAGTGTTTTGGCGAAGAATGGATTGGTGACACCTAGTATAACGGAAGGCCTGAAATACATAAAAGCCACAAATCTTCAAAAAAATTATTCCATGATACTGACAAATATTTTATTAAAAAAATCAATATAGCACATTTAGTTATGAATTCCTAATTCTATTATGAAATATAACATTATTCCACTAATAAATTTTGCAGCTTGCTGCTATTTATCATTTAAGAATACAAGAACACTGCACTTAAACATTTGTCTTCTGATATTTATAAGTTAGAATACAGGGTTATTAAATACAGACTTACGGTGCCTGCGTTTTTGTTGTGTACTCTTTGAATTCGCTGTCGTGAATCGTGAAGTAGGGTCTGTAATCACAACAATACTTCTGTGGACCAATTAAACTGAAAGTAAAATACACTGTATAACAGCTGATCATTAAAGTCTGAATATTTAGTCTCTCTCTGTCATGGTATTTTTAGTCATGACCTTGACCTCTGTCTTTGTAACTGACCTGACCAAGGCTTGGACAGCTGCTGAGGTCACAGAAGGTGAAGCTGCCATGACAACCAAAGGCTGAAATAAAATGGAGACAGGTTAGGTGCCCCTTTAATTTGATTGATATTGTGTGTAAGTATAATATATAAATGACTTAATTGATCCCTTACTTCTCCTGAAAGAACTAGCTCCCATAACATCTGTATATGTGGAAGTATGGTCTGGAAGGAACTGAAAGTAAAAGTAGACATATCGGAAATAATTATAAACTTGTAGCTAATATATGTGCATGAGGGGTTCTTAAAACACAAAATTCTATCTTGTTTCTTGAAGATCAATATATATTTTTAATTTGACTATGATTATTATATTTCAGTTCCAGAGTACTTTTGCAAAGTAAAAGGGATTTTCTTTTTTCCTTGCAAGCTTTACCTGAAAATGTCAATTTCATACAGAGATGGCAAGATGGTGGGTGCTGGTAAGACAGGCTGAAACATAAAATTAATTTATTCATAATTCTCAAGTTCCATAAGCATTTAGCGTTTAAGGTTAGAACCTGGAAAATAGAAATCAAAAAAAAAAAAAAGAAATTTTCAAACCAAAAGCAAGAAAACAGTTCTTACATTACAAATGTGATGAAATGAATTCAAAAAAGAATTATGGTAATAAAAAACATAGGTAATCAGAGATTACAGAGCTCACCTCAACGAATGTTGTCTTTAAATAAGGCAAAGTCACACAATTAACCAACAAAAAGTGTACATTCCGAAAATGAAAATATTCATGCAATTTTGGTCTGATACTCTGAAATAGACCTATATAAAAAATTCAAACTAGTTCTTCATGAAAATGTAATTAAAATCCAGCATCTGAAGCAAATTTGAGAGTTTTCATCCCTTGATGCATCATTTGTGCAAGTTTGGTTTATACAATGTTATATATAAGCCTTATAGCTTTTTGGTAATAGACCTGCACCCATAACTTTTACTTGGTCCATTATCTGAAAAATGTATGTTGAATTCAGCATCCGAAGCAAGTCCATTAGTGTGCATCCTAAGATATATCATCCATGCAAGTTTGGTCATTAAAGAACTCATAGTTACTTGGAAATGAATAATGCACCAAAAACTTTAACCTGTTTACTCAACCAGAAAATGTAGGTCAGATTCAGCATCTGAAGCAAGCCTGGTAGTATGCATCCTTAAACATATCATCCATGCAAGTTAAGTCATTATAGGGCTCATAGTATATTAGAAATGAGACCTGCACCAAAACTTTAACCTGTTTACTCAACCGGAAAACGTAGGTCAGATTCAGCATCCGAAGCAAGCCTGGTAGTATGCATCCTTAGATGTATCATCAATGCAAGTTTGGTCAACATAGGGCTTATAGTTACTTGGAAATGAAACCTGCACCAAAAACTTTAACATGTTCACTCAACCAGAAAATGTAGGTCAGATTCAGCATCCGAAGCAAGCCTGGTAGTATGCATCCTTAGATGTATCATCCATGCAAGTTTGGTCATTATAGTGCTCATAGTTACTTGGAAATGAAATCTGCACCAAAAACTTTAACCTGTTCACTCAACCAGAAAATGTAGGTCAGATTCAGCATCCGAAGCAAGCCTGGTAGTATGCATCCTTAGATGTATCATCCATGCAAGTTTGGTCATTATAGTGCTCATAGTTACTTGGAAATGAAATCTGCACCAAAAACTTTAACCTGTTCACTCAACCAGAAAATGTAGGTCAGATTCAGCATCCGAAGCAAGCCTGGTAGTATGCATCCTTAGATGTATCATCCATGCAAGTTTGGTCATTATAGTGCTCATAGTTACTTGGAAATGAGACCTTCACCAAAAATTTTAACCTGTTCACTCAACCGGAAAATGTAGGTCAGATTCAGCATCCGAAGCAAGCCCAGTAGTGTGCATCCTCAGATGTATCATCCATGCAAGTTTGGTCAACATAGGGCTTATAATTCCTTGGAAATGAGACCTACACCAAAAAGTGCACCAAAAATGTTAACCTGCTCCAAAAACATTAACCTGGTCATTCCTCTGCTGAAATTGCAGCATCTGAAACTTTGACTGGTACAATGAAACACACTAGAAGCATCTTCCATGCATGTCTAATCAATATAGGACATATAAGTACTTAAAAAGAAAACTGCTCCAAAAAACTTAACCTGGGACGCCGACACCGACACCGACGCCGACGCCGACACCGAGGGTACTACATAAGCTCCCCCAACTTCGTTGAGGTGAGCTAAAAAATGTGATTTTAAATTAAATAGTGTATAAATAATAAAATATACGATGTATCTATAATCATTTGAGTAACAACAAAAAACCACACAGAGATTACAACACAGCTGACAGTAGTGGGGACAGACTTACAGATGCGGTGGTTTTCACTGGAACTCTGTCCAGGAGTTTGTCTGTCCGCGAGGGGATCCGGACCTATGTACACAATAATAAAAACTGACTACATCGAAGTATACAACACAGAAACTGACAACAGTAAAACAATGGGGCAATAAATTGAGAGTACTTAAAAGAAAATTTGTGCAGAAATACAACTAAATTTTACATTTTAAATGAAATATTGTACAGTAACTTTCATTTTTACTAAAACAAAATTATTATAACAAAACCAACAACAACAAAAATAGAAAAGGGAATAATCCTAAAATCTATTTGAAAATACTCAATGTATGTTAACATTAATTTCCAAATATAAGAGAAGCCATGTGTAACTTTTGTAGATTTTTTTATGAGAAATTAAAAGGCATAATTTATCATGATACTTGAGGGTCCTTTCTTTCAGAGAAAGCAAGTGCCCCCAAGTTTGAGGAGTAGTGCCTTATTTCCTTGCTTTCAAATACATAAATAATCCATGCGAGAAATTTTGTTAACGAAGTTCAAAAGTTGACTAACCTATGGTGTGCATTCCCTTTGAAGCAAATGATAATGTTGAATAAAACTTACCTGTAAAACGTTCCCAAATATCGGCAGACTGACTGTGTCTCCCCCTAGTGGACAGGGCCACTGATCTACGTCATGACAGGCTAAAAATAAATAAATGTACTGATTTAATTGACGGATATTTAAATATTTATGGGATGTCGTAGATGAAGGCTTCCGTACTAAATTGTATCAGTGGAGGACTTGCTCTCAAAAATTGTTCTAGCAAAAACTTAAAATGGTACAGAAAAATAAAAAACACTTATTTACTTTTATGTACAAATCCTAGGTGTCCACACTTCTGGTGTAGGGTTTGAAACAGATGTCTCTGTATTTCACATTTTTATTTTGAAACATGAAAAACTCACAAGGTGTGCCACTCATTTTGTATGCATATTGTAATTTATGGCCACATGAATGTCCAGAATATTCTGACACTCATTAGTTAAGTAATTCAAAGTAATTATGATCTACAGAGGTATAAAATTACCTGCTTCTAGACTGGGCTCTCCATTATCAAAGTACTCTGGAGCAATAATACTGACTAACTGATTAAACAAGGCCACGAAGGGAAGCCTGGAAACCAGCACCACCGACTGAAACAAGAGAAGTGCATGTTATCAGTGACAGATCACAGAATAAATGTCATCAGGAATGAAAAACATCAAAACCACAGAATGAAGGAAGCATTACATAACACACATGTACGTGTTGGAATTACAACATAATGAAATGGCTTTTTTTTTTTTTACAAGGTACATAATTACAGGTCAATTTGTGTCTCTGACTTACTTATGTCCCAAACCCCTTTCTTTGTTTATATAATAAGTAACACTTGATTTGACATGATTATTAACCACTCACCTTCTGGAAATAACCTCTCTTTATACTTTTGTCTTTGGTTTGGCGAAAATACACAAAACCATAAAGGTATCCATTGTCTGTCTGAAATACAAAAAAAATCTACAGTCTATCATTCTATTTTTATATTTACTTCATAGCATATATTTACTTAAAAGTTTTGCAGAATGACAGAAAGTACAATGTAGTCTGATATATTTTTTCTGGATTACTTGTGAACTTAATCAGCAATACTGAATCTCTGTCATACTACTTTAAATACATGTAGGAAGTCCTACATCATCTTTAAATGGTAGATACATTCATCTGATATTTGGTTTCTTTAAATTGTATTATATAAGTTCATGCATAATATCCAAAGAACTACTGCAAGAAATTTAATTTTGACTTATTATGCATACAGTTATGAGGTTTGAAACTCATGTAGGTACTTTAAACAAGAGGCCCAGGGGCCACATCGCTCACCTGAACCTGAGCACATCAGTTAGGAAAAAGCACATATCAGATCAGAACTGAAAGTTTACTGAGGTGGGGGGGGGGGGGGGGCTAGAATTTTAACCCCCAAGGGGGACTTGAACAAACTAGAATCTACACTACCTGAGGATGATAAATATCACTAATCATGACTTTGAAGTACTTGAAAAGAAGATTTTGAAAGGTTTCCCTACATGTTCCTATGTAAAACTTTGGTCAGCCATTTTGGCCCCACCCTAGACCCGGGAGTCATGATTTGAACAAATTTGAATCTACACTATCTGAGGATATTTTCACATGAGTTTCATCTTTCCTGTCTCAATGGTTCTTGAGAAGAAGATTTTTCAAGATTTTTCCTACATATTCATTTGATCAGCCATTTTGGCCCCACTCTAACCCTGGGGGTCATGATTTGAAAAAACTTGAATCTACACTACCTGAGGATGATTCCATATGAGTTTCATTTTTCCTGGCCCAGTGGTTCTGGAGAGGAAGATTTTTAAAGATTTTTCCTATTTATTCCTATGTAAAACTTGATCTGCCATTATGGCCCCAACCTAGCCCCAGGGATCATGATTTGAACAAATTTGAATCTACAATACCTGAGGATGACTTCACCTGAGTTTCATCTTTCCTGTCTAAATGGTTCTTGAGAAGAAGATTTTTAAAAAGAGTTTTCCTATATATTCCTATGTAAAACTTTGATCAAACATTTTGGCCCCACCCTAACCCTGGGGTTCATGATTTGAACAAACTTGAATCTACACTACCTGAGGATTATTCCACCCGAGTTTCATCTTTCCTGGCTCAGTGGTTCTGGAGAGGAAGATTTTTAAAGATTTTTCCTATATACTCCTATGTAAAACTTTGATCAGCCATTTTGGCCCCACCCTAATCCTGGGGTCGTGATTTGAACAAACTTGAATCTACACTGCCTGAGGATGATTCCATATGAGTTTCATCTCTCCTGACCCAGTGGTTCTTGAGAAGAAGAATTTTAAAGATTTTTCCTATATATTCCTATGTTAAACTTTGATTGGCCATTTTGGCCCCACCCTATCCCCAGGGGACATGATTTAAAAAAAAAACTTGAATCTATTTTCCTGAGGATGATTCCACATGAGTTTCATCTTTCCTGGCCTAGTGGTTCTTGAGAAGAAGATTTTTAAAGATTCTTCCTATATACTCCTATGTAAAACTTTGATTGGCCATTTTGGCCCCATCCTACCCCTGGGGGTCATGATTTGAAGAAATTTGAATCTACACTACCTGAGGATGATTCCACCTGAGTTTCATCTTTCCTGGCCCAGTGGTTCTTGAGAAGAAGATTTTCAAAGATTTTCCCTATATATTCCTATGTAAAACTTTAATCGGCCATTTTGGCCCAACCCTACCCCTGGGGGGTCATGATTTGAAGAAATTTGAATCTACACTACCTGAGGATGATTCCACGTGAGTTTCATGTTTCCTGGCCTAGTGGTTCTTGAGAAAAAGATTTTTTTAAAATGCCATTAATTTTTCTCCAATTCATTATTATCTCCCCTTGGAAAAGAGCGTGGCCCTTCATTTGAACCAACTTGAATTCCTTTCACCCAAGGATACTTTGTGCCAAGTTTGGTTGAAATTGGCCCAGTGGTTCTTGCGAAGAAGATGAAAATGTGAAAAGTTTACGACAACGACGACAAAAAACGTACAAATTTTGATCAGAATAGCTCACTTGAGTCTTTGGCTCAGGTGAGTTAAAAATAAAAAAATTAAAGCCCTAAAGTGATTATCTCTGCAAGTCAATAAAGGTTTTTATTGGATTCCAGTCCCCTCTTTGCAATTATATAGAAATCCGCTATGAAAAAATGCATGGACGCAAAAGGTAAACCCTACCTGTAGTTGTGGGGTGGGGTGGGTTGTTGGGGGGGGGGGTCCTACCTGTAGCTGATGGGGGTAGTCCTTGTGGAACTTTGACTTGGGTAACTGTCTTCTCCCTGGGCTCTGTCTGATCCGAAAGTGGAACTGTGTGTCCCCCATACACCCTGTCAGATACATCAAACATTGTGACATTATAATACAAAAGTGGAACTGTGTGTCCCCCATACACCCTGTCAGATATATAGAACATTGTGACATTATTATACAAAATCCAATTTACTTATTTAGTCATCAAATAAATTAGATGATATTGTATTTTACACATACTAATAATACAGTCATCTAACAATTCATTACATTTTCACTCAGTAATTGAACATGTTGAATGTATTTTGTTGATGTATGTGCATTTTTGTTCTGCATCAGATAGACTTATCATGAACTTTAAGCCTACATAATTTAATCAGAGAAGTTTTTGCTGTTAATGTACCTGAATTTGAATCAGGAAAGGACAGGTAACAGATATTTGTTTTCTGAAAAAAAAAGCAGAAAAAAATCTCATAAAATGAAATATACAATAAACAATTACAACATGTAACACAAAACTTAGATATAACCATTAAATTCATATTGATTAAAATAATATTTTTTATTTCTTCTTTAATGAATGAAAACTAAATTAATATCCATTAATTTTAATTGCATGAAGTTTTCTAAAGGAATTCTTTAAAAGAGTACTGATTAAGACTGTTGGACAGGGGACAGAGTTTGACTATGATATTAGCATAACAAAACTACCGATTGAAAGGAGTTGATAGAATTACCTCTACATCTGTCAGCTTTACGTGACCAGGATATATCAGCTGAAAGTGGACATTAACATTTATAACAGCTATAAGCATATACAACAGCAATGATTATGTAACAAAGAGCCACTGTTCTAAATAAATACATGATTTTCTCAATCGGTGAGAGTCAAAATTTTAATGCAAGGTAGAAAATTCGATACTTGGGGATATAATCAGTTAGGTTATGATCAGGTCACTCGTCATTTGGTATATAACAACTAGGTCTATTGAAAAATAATTCTAATATTTCAAGAAATTATTGTACATGTATATAAACATTAAACAAACGTTTTTCATTTACTTCTGATTTTTGATTATTTTTTTCAATACACTTTAATATAAAACACAATTCCATATGTTGTAGTTAAAACCCATTTGATGTGTTTTTAAAAATAAAAAGAATGTCAACAAAGATAATCAGCTGATGGCCTATTTTACCTCCATCGCTTGTCCCAGTTCCAAATCGAACGTGACAACACACGCGCAGTGAATCCAGTTAGAGAACCTGTCCCACGGCAGGGCGGTGGGGGAGGTAGGGGACTCCTCTCGGGGCAGGGAAACCTCTCTCTGTGGTAAATCATCTTCCACAGCTGCCATTTTTAATCGGTGACCTTCACCTTCTTTGTTGATATTTTTAGGTCAACCATTTTCCGGAACGAATAATATGTTCTTTTTGCACAAAAGTGCATATTTGTCTAAGTTAGGAATAATTTTGTGCATTTTGTATATTTTCTATTATATTGTAAACTAGATTTATGAATTAGGCTCCTATTTTCTACATTGAAATTTAGAATTTCTGCTTTTGCTTAGAGATTTTCTTCAGGAAAAATTCAAGATGGCGGATTATTAAAGACTTGAGTAGTTCCGAAGTATGAGTATGAAAGGTAAATACCTTCGATTCTTTGCTATTTTTGAATGATTTTAGTTTTTCCTGTAAATGGACCAGTATTTTAACTAATCGGCATTAATTAAGAACATGCATCTGGATTAATTATCGCTGAACCAGGATGTGTTTTTATTGATGTTGACTTTTGTTCATTTCCTGACTTATAAGAAAGTCACGATTGTTCTTAATCTTCACACTTGTCGATGTCATGAGTAATTAATTTCTTCTTGTTAGAATATGTGTTATTTACGCATATTGTAAGTAAAACGGCAAATTAATTTGAATAAGAACGCTAGTAAGCCAACAGATGAGGCATTTATCATAGGGGCTTGTCTTCCGGATTGATAAATGTAAAAAAAAAATTTTAAAAATTTGTATCTACATTAAATACACTCTAAAAATTGCTTTAATAAAAATTCTGACATGATCAGGCGAGAAAAAAATGTTTTTAAAAAAGTACTACACCTATATACATAAACTCAAAGGGACGCAAGCTGACATCTTGGAAAAAATACCCCCTCCCACTTCAGCACCTATTTCTAGACTCTAAGGCATTAATTTATTTAGTTTGCCACAGTTTCTTCCCTACAGTGATGATTTTCCTAAATGTTGATGCGGTTGTCATTCGTGGACACGCGTTTAATCAACAGAAAACGGTTACAATTTCTTCGACTTGGAGCTCATCTCGCTGAATCGACCTCAAAAGAACGGAAGTTGACAAGGTTGCATGGTAACGACGCAAGGGCATTAATCGTGGTATATCCTATAGCGTGCTTTTAGAGCAAGTGTCCTGTAAATTATGTAACAAATCACTTGTATATAAAATGAGTCTTGACAATTTAGCCTGTGAAACCAAATTTTAGCCGGTATTTATCAGTTTTCACTATCTTTTTCTTGTCGGTAAACATTTTTTCCGCGAAGCTGGGAGTCCTTTGGTGTTACCATTTGCTTTCGATTACCCTCTGAGTTTTCCGTTACAAAAGTCAACTTCCGTTCTTTTGAGGTCGATTCAGCGAGATGAGCTCCAAGTCGAAGAAATTGTAACCGTTTTCTGTTGATTAAACGCGTGTCCACGAATGAGAACCGCATCAACATTTAGGAAAATCATCACTGTAGGGAAGAAACTGTGGCAACTAAATAAATTAATGCCTTAGAGTCCAGAAATAGGTGCTGAAGTGGGAGGGGGTATTTTTTCCAAGATGTCAGCTTGCGTCCCTTTGAGTTTATGTATATAGGTGTAGTACTTTTTTAAAAACATTTTTTTCTCGCCTGATCATGTCAGAATTTTTATTAAAGCAATTTTTAGAGTGTATTTAATGTAGATACAAATTTTTTAAATTTTTTTTTTACATTTATCAATCCGGAAGACAAGCCCCTATGGCATTTATCAGGTCCAGTACAATCTCTTGATTTAGCTATATAGTTTTAAATAGCTATATAGCTTTATTCAGCTATTCAGTATAGCTTATTTTAGCTATTTTACTACACTTTTTTCTTAAAGGTGTAATTTTCTCAGTATGTGCAAAAAAGCGCACCATGTTGCAGTGATGATATACAACTTTGAAATCTTCTTAAAATAATGCATATAAAAATCACTCATCAAATTACGTCTCCTTGAGAGACTTTGTACTCAAAGTTCTACAAGTTTTGGGGCAATTGATACAGTTACTTCTGCAATGATATTATAATGGAGACCAATTATGTTCAACAAGATAATTGATTGGTAACAGCTCAGCAAAATGAGAAGCAATCATACTTTTCCTTGCCTAAAGGCACCCAAGGTAGTGGACAGTTAGTCTAACAAAAGAAATTCTCTCTTTGCTTAAAAGTATTCAAAAGCTGCAAAGTTATAACTATCTTTGATTTTGGTTGTTGTTAGTGATTCAGCGATAGTCACCGACGATCGAAAAATCGTCGTTGGAAGCTTGGCGATGCCGACAATCGATAGCTTAACAGCAAAATCGATTGTCGCTTAATATATATATATATATATATATATAGATACTTTAAACATGTTAAACATAATGCTAAATCTTAACAATTATTGTATTTTTTCGTGTTTTGCACCTTTTTTCTCTTGTACAAAGATGGTACTTTATTTTTTATGCATCTTCCATGTGCACACAAGTTCCTGACCGTCTAAACGGTGCTTGTAACCTTTGGTAACTGAGTCAGCGAAAAATTCGTAAACATGCTTAGAAAATAATAATTATGGCTTAATCTAAATAATATTCCCTTCCATCAGACATAATTCATATAGGCAGCAAAAGAATTGATGACTAAATACAACCATTAAGAGCACCACTTAAAAAAAAATTGTCTTTTAACCTGAATTTCCTCTGTTCTCATATGAAACGATATTTTCTACTCTCCATCAGAGTTCCCGAAACGCACCGGTCCACCGGGGATCCCCGGTAAACTTTGAATGGGACCGGTAAAATCTTAATTTTATCGGTCAAAATGTCCGATGGTTTTTTTTACAGACTGTATAACGTTTACATATAATCTTAACAAAATCATTTAATTCAATTGTCCTGACAATAAACAGGAATGAAAAAAACGTCAGGGGCGCACCAGATCTTGTTTAAATAAAATGTAGACGGTGATTGTCTAATACACAATACATACAAAGCTACACATTAAAATAATAATTTCCATAAGTCTGGGAGGAAAAAACAGTTTTAAAAACACTGTCAAACAAATATTTTCCCTCTGATAAATATATGCACTCTGTAGTTCTGACAGTAAAAAAAATGTGACAATCAATCTACTTTCGTTTTGAAGGACGAATTTGCAGGGTTGCAAGAGTTGCCTGCTATTTCTGCTTGATTACAGACAATTTGTTACCATTTATTATTTTCTCTATAATTTAATCTATTAACATGATAATATTATACCAACTTCTGGATTTTTTTTTAATGTATTTGATAGCATTTAAAATACATGCACGTTTTTCCCCTTTTCTAAAAATAGCGGACTGACTTGAATGTAGTAAAACGACAACAAATTCACTTAAAATCATCATTTTCATGATAAATTTGCATATCTTTAATATATCATTAGTACATATTTTTAACTGTGTGGAGGTTGTATAATAAATTTTAACTAGTCAGAAATATCGGACGTTTTCCAGGCTTTTTTAAAACGAGTTTGATATTTTACGTAATATTTTTCCTGGCACATAAAATACCAAAATCCAAAATCCAAAAGAAAAAAGCCTGGAAAACAACATATATTTCCCACTAATTCCAAACAATCAACCAAGAGTTGTCATGTTGCAGATTTTATTTTAAAAAAAATTAAAAAAAAATCTGTCAGAAAGGACATAATAATTTTATACGATGAATTAAGCGTTGGTCATCACACGCCGTCGGCGACGTCAAATCCTGCATACACAGGCCTTATAGAAAATATTTTAATAATTTTTTTAAAAAAAATCTGCATTTGCCATCTTTTTATTTACACATATTATTTATTATATCGTTACAATTTCCAATCCTATAATATGTTAAATTTACATACAAAAAATTAATGTCCGGTAAATTTTACAACTGTCCGGTGAATTTTGAATATTTACAGGACAATTGTCCGACATATTTTTGACTAGTTTCGGGAACTCTGCTCCATTCACATTTTATGTATTATTTTTTTAAAGTTTAAATATTAAGAGGCCAGTCAGAAGTTAAACACTATGCTACCATTTTTTTAAATCATATATATAAGGAATTCAAAAGAAGTAGTGTTATTTTTATTGTGCGTACCCCATTCAAATGTGAACATTTATGAAGGTAGACAACTTGTTAAACTTTTACTTTAATTTTTTCCTAATATATAAGAATAAAATTTTAATGAAAATTATCATCTTATAATTTAATTCTGGTTGTAACGCTGTATTTGATTGGATAAAAAATTATTTTATATTGTATAAAATGGGTTGCCTACGTCACAATGACGTACGTCAAAAACGTATTAATCCGCCTGACGTTACATTCAAATTTTGTACAAATTGAAGTCATTTTGTTGGAACAATCTTCTTTTTTTCTTACATCAAATGAATGAAAATTAAATTATAAGCAATGAATTTAATAGCTACCCATTTTATACGGTATAAACTGGGTTGGAACAGTTTACGCTTTTTTATAAACCGCTTCGCGGTTTATAAAGCGTAAACTGCCCCAACCCAGTTTATACCGTATAAAATGGGTAGCTATTAAATTCATTCCTTAATTAAAAATCAAAACCTTTAATCAAAATTTTCAACGTGTTAAACTGATCAATATAGTTTAATTATAAATATTTTAAATGTTATTAAAAAAAAAATGAAACATATAATTGTCTACAAGTTATCAGTTTCATAATTTTATATATACATGTACTATTAAAATTATTTTTCTTTGATATTTAAACAAGTGTTATCCTTTCCTTTAATAATTGTAGAAAATAACCATATTCATTAAAACTGAAATATTGGCCTATGTGTTCTTTACTGCAGTTCTTATTAATTACACAATACAAAATTAAGGCCTTTAATAATGTAAAAAAAGAAACATGAGAAATGTCCGATATTTTCGATTATGAATTGAAACGGTGTTTCCGATTCGATTCGATAATCGATTGTATTTTTCCTCCGATTCTGAAACACTAGTTGTTGTTTAATAGTCCATAGTACATGTTTGAAGAGTCAAATACATGCGGCTTTTTGTTTATTTTCAGCAAAAAACATTTTTGTGAAAAACTGTATATAAATAGCTAAATAAAGCTATTTTGAATAGCTTAATAAAGCTATATAGCTATTTAAAGCTATATAGCTAAATCAAGAGATTATACTGGACCTGTTTATCACAGTTTTAGAATAATATAACAGGTGGTTTTTCTTTTTTATATACTTGAAGTTGAAGCAAACATTTAAGCAAATTTTGTAAATAGAGTCTTTGAAATGTTATTAGCTCTACTGGTCAGAGACCAGAAGAGCTTATGCGATAGTAATGCGTCCGGCGTCCGTCCGTCTGTCCGTCTGTCTGTCTGTCTGTAAACAATTTTTCAAAATGCTACTCCTCCTACAGTTTTGATCTGATTTCAATATAACTTGGCATATAAGTAGATTACACTAAGATACATAATTCTGTGTATCGGTTTTTGATTTCGATGAAAAGTGTTGGCGTTGTTACTAAAAATAGAAATTTCTGTGAAATTCTTTCAAAATGCTACTCCTCCTACAGTTTTGGTCTGACATCAATATAACTTGGCACACAAGTAGACTACACTAAGATACATAATTCTGTGTATTGGTTTTTGATTTCAACGAACGATGTTGGCGTTGTTACTAAAAATAGAAATTTCTGTGAAATTCTTTCAAAATGCTACTCCTCCTACAGTTTTGGTATGATTTCAATATAACTTGGCAAACAAATAGACTACACTAAGTTACATAATTCTGTGTATCGGTTTTTGATTTCGACGAACGATGTTGGCGTTGTTACTAAAAATAGAAATTTCTGTGAAATTCTTTCCAAATGCTACTCCTCCTACAGTTTTGGTCTGACTTCAATATAACTTGGCACACAAGTAGACTACACTAAGATACATAATTCTGTGTATCGGTTTTTGATTTCAACGAACGGTGTTGGCATTGTTACTAAAAATAGAAATTTCTGTGAAATTCATTCAAAATGCTACTCCTCCTACAAATTTAGTCTGATTTTAATATAACTTGGCACACAAGTAGACTACACTAAGATACATAATTCTGTATATCGGTTTTTGATTTCGACGAACGGTGTTGGCGTTGTTACCAATAATAGAAATTTCTGTGAAATTCTTTCAAAATGCTATTCCTCCTACAGTTTTGGTATGATTTCAATATATCTTGGCACTCAAGTAGACTACACTAAGGTACATAATTCTTTATATCCGTTTTTGACTTCAATGAACATTATTACCTTGGTTAATAAAGATAGCAATTTCTGTTACTCTCAAATTTGCTACTTCAAATACAGTTTTAGTCTGATTATAATATAATATGGCTTGCAAGTAGACTACACTAAGAACATAAAGAGACTTATTCAAGGATCATTATTCTCTTTTTTGCCTGTGCAAATTTTCAATTCCCAACTGCTTAAGTTCTTTCCTCTTCCTTTGCTATAAGTACAAGCCAGTAGAGCTTCAGTCTCGACAGAGACTTCTGTTTTTTATTGAATACTGACTGCATTATGAAAGCTTCTTAGTACCATATAAGTGGAATTTTTTGCAATTTGTACTTCTAAAACAGCATTTGATTTGAAGGAGAAGTAGTTTTAATGAGGAATAAATTGTTAACAAAATCTAATTTTACTTATTTTAGCAATCTCATCATCTTCCAATAAACATGATGAGTTGCCAGAATTTAAAATCCTAGCTAAACATGCTAAAGTTTGTGCTAAAACATACAGCGTTTTTTCCACTTTATTTCCCCAGTTTCTTCTGACTAATATGTTGACGGTGCAAGCGTTAGGGCGAGCACAGATATTTATCCAGTTTTCATTTAGATCGGACTTGTCAAACCGCACGTGACATTTGGTGCGTATAAGACTCTGACGTCACATAACGTCGTTTGCGTTTGGCTTTACCAAAAGGAAGCCTGAACCATGTGATCAGGGCTGATTTCAATCAGTTTATGACTTTTTTTCTGCAATAAACAGATAAATTCATTAAATCAAGGCAAGTTTATTTTTCTTGTAACTTTTGTTGTTATTCTCCCGAGAACATGGTTTTAACATTTGTGTATGAAGCGATGCATTGTGTGTCAAAATTACTGCAGAAAAAAATTCAATGGAATGAATGTGCAGTAGTCCAATTTTCCTCTTCGCCCAGGCGTTGTCGTTAGAGCTCGCAGTTACGAGCGACGCTTGCTGCGCTTGCTATTAACAACTGAGAGTTTTCAGAAATCTCCCAAGACACAATGCTTGAATTATCCTCATTGAGAATTTATCATATACATTTTAGACGAATAATATTCAAAACACTTTCTTTAGGACATTTTTGGAGGACAGAAATAAAAAATTCTTCAGAAAATTTACAAGTTCTGTATGCCAATAAAGAAACTGCTAATTATTTATAAATTAAAAGAAAAAAATGATCTAATTTCTGCTTGGTACATAAAACTACAGGAGTATTCTCTTTTGTCCAATGACTGCAGAAGAAAAAGGTTGGCTTGAAATATGATTACAATCCCCCAATAAGACTTGCGTTTTGATGCACTAGTCTAGTACCTTTATAGTATTTATCAGATGATTGTTCTAGAGGTGGGGGTAAAAACTTAAGAGACATGATGCATATGTAAAACTAGTATTTGTGAACTTTTCCTTTCATCATGTAATGAAAAGCTAAAGAAAATCAAATTATTTTTAAAATACGAACATTGAAATATGGTTGTATGTATCAACATCATTATGATACAGCCCATTATGATTAGTGTATTCATAATATGACGTATCATCTGTATTGTTACACCCATATAGATAGCATCATGTTGACATCATATTATATTTGATCAGGAATTGAGAAACTGTCACCTGAAAGGTATATAAAAATTAAATGTTTCATTTGCTGAGAAAAGTCACAAAAAACTTATACAGATCACTTTTAAACATTTGATTCAGATATAGGAAAGTTAATTAACATTGCAAAAAAAAAAATTACACAATTGAAACTAGGTTTAACAATTTATGTGATGATAGTCACTGCAGGGTAACAAAGTTCAGTTACTCTATATTGAACCCAGTATTATTAAACTTTCAGAAATATGTCTCCAATCACATCTGAAGTAAACAAATTCATCAACAGTTAATTAATCAATCAGTATCCTGTAATGATGTATTGCATTGATTAAATGCTAAGGTTAGGCCATAATAAATAAATTGCTAGATTCTCATCCGAATTTTTTTTAAAAATCGAGGCGGGCGGGCGGCTTTTATTTTATATTTTTTATTTTTTCAATTTTGCAGATTTTTTATTGACCTGGTCAATCCGTGTAATTTTATCTACAATACCCAAATAAAAATCATAATAAAGGTTCAATTATTTCTTACTTCACATCATCACCAATCTTTTTCAACCAATGACCCTTGTTTAAAATATATACGCATGTATTACAGCAATTAACCATCTTTTCAGCTGTCAAAATCATGTCGACTTTCGCGGGATTTAAAACGAAAGTAGAATGGTAGATTAATATCGATCCCGATCAGAATTAAGACGAAGAAAAACCGAAATAAAAAAAATCGAGGCGGGGGTATAAAATCGGGGCGGGCGGGGATGAGAATCTAGGAATATTTTTATTATGGCCTTAGCTATAGGTTGTCGCAAATGACCCAATTTCTCAGGCTTGGGGAAAAATACATGAAACCATTTAATTATTGAAATTTGTAATAAGTTCACCATTTTGGGCAATATTTAAGTGTTAATTTGCATCGAGAAACACCTGGTAATATTGGTCCAATATTATACTTTGGAAAAGGGAAATAAAAACATGAGAAAATAATATTTTAAAAATTTGTTATCAGTTATCAAATATAATCGAGAGCAAATGACTTGTGATTGTCGATGACTATTATAATGTTCATTATTTAGTAACATTTATTTATAATTATTATTCAGAATTCACAGCAAGAAGCTCCAATAGGACTAACATATAGAGTAGGATGAATGAATGTGAGTTGTAGCACAGAATCTTGTTAGTAATTAAAGGAAGGCTTTGCAGGGCTTTTGTCATCAGGCAACATACTGTACATGTGTAAATAAATTGGTGTATTCAAAATTAAGTGCAATTACTGGGTTTGGAGTTATTGGCATAGTCTTAAATTAGGGCTATACATGCCCATGTTGTGTATCATATTTATCAATAATTTGTTAGTGGTATTCATGAATTAGCGCATTGCTCTCCGTGCAAAGGCAGCTAAAATATGAAGTGAGCTATTTTAAGTACACATACAGTATTTTAACTTCAAAGTTAAATTTCTTAGTAATAGTCTATTACACCATATTCCATAAATAATTATTATAATATAATATTTACCATGTAATGATAACTTTTAGTATCCCTTAGCTAGTGCTTTTAATGTAGTTGTTGTTGATAAAATCATGTCATTGAAGAATGCACAGTCACCTATTGTATCATATAACTGATGTTTGATACGAGGGTCGACCTATGACATATCATCAAGAGTGGCTAGGAGGTCCTTTGTTAAGCTGATCATATCATGACTAAACGTGAGATGAGATCGTAACCGGAAAATTTATCTCATAGGTTGGAAATTTATAGTATTAGTGGTGGCACATACAGACATAGCAATTCTAATATTCAATGCACAACTAAAATACATCTCCTAATCTATTTGTAATCATCAAGTACAAATGAGCAATGCTTTTTTTAAGAGATGAAAAAAGTCCTGCTAGGCATTATTTTCAAACAGTTCATTTCTTGTAATGCTAATAACTATACCATTGCGTTAAGAGTTTTAAAGATACTGATTTTCCCATTTATTTTTTGTATAAAGTAGACCCGGGCAGTGACTTCCGTGAGGCCATGTCCAGCGTGGTGATCCTGTCCTGCCAGCCCAACTCCCACCCGTTCCAGGAGCGCCACATCTCCCTCATAGAGCCCGTCAAAATCGGGCGATCCGTGGCCCGGGCTCGACCCGCCTCTAACAACGGCATCTTCGACTGTAAAGT
Organism: Saccostrea cuccullata; assembly: GCF_032062105.1. Taxonomy (NCBI): domain Eukaryota; kingdom Metazoa; phylum Mollusca; class Bivalvia; order Ostreida; family Ostreidae; genus Saccostrea; species Saccostrea cuccullata. The sequence goes on along the minus strand of NW_026926727.1, from coordinate 2,548 downwards.
TCTGTCCAGGAATCATGCTGTGGTGTGGTACGAAAATGGCAAGGTAGGTCAAAAACAGTAAGAGATTTGTATATATATATGAAGAACATTACATATTTGCATGCAGTGATATGGACAGGTCTCTTCTCTTACTTTGGACAACGGTCATAAAAAAAAGGTCTGTGGTAGAATGATATCACTGCCTTGTCTCCTTGCTTGTCAGCACTTTCAGATCACTGCTAATTGTTGATTTGTTTTCTACTTCTAGTTTTGAAAAGTTATGATAACTCGTATATCAGTTCAGTAGCATTCACTTTTACTTGGATATGAAGTGAATTGATCATGTTGAAGTAAAGGTTTTTTGCTGTTCCCTGCATTACATGAAATAGAAGTAAGGTATTGTGTTAAAGCTGCATGTTCCTGATTTACAGCTGTCAGTTAGAAATGTAAGGTATGTATAGGTTACTTTGATCTGGTACTGAATGTATGCCAACTGGTAAAGAACTCGGACAATGTTCCCTTAAGTAAGGTGATGCTCAGATTGACCAGTGTTGTATACATGTATATACCTGATAGGACTTACACAGGTGTTGTCTTTATCAGTCAGATGTTTTACTTGTTGAAGTAAAGCAGGAAGAGATTCAGAGAGGAAATGGAACTTTGTAAACCTAGATACAAATAATGTTTTAAGGTCAAGATCTAGTAAATAACTTTAGACTAACTTTTTGGTGCTAGATCCATTATGACGTCATAATCACTTTCAACTTTCTTTTTCCCGTACTTTACAGCTCTAATAGAATTATGTAGAAAATAAAGTATTTTCATGGAATTCAATTTGAAATAACCTGAAAAGTAGTCCGGATACCTATATTCAATTTAACATTATTTAAAAGAAGAGACCAAGAACATACAAATTACCGTTTTTCTGAAAGACTGTAGGCAATCTGGATATATTTTGTTTGTGTGATTATGGAAAAAACTCCCATATTCATGACTAATTTTCTTAATTTTTCATTGAAAATGACAGTTTAAAATATGGTTTTTCATCTTATTTTCCTACAAATTATGCCCCGAAACACATTTTTTGACCAAGCTAAAGTTATTAAGCATCATTAAAGGAATTCATTTCTTGAATTTGATAAATCTGTAGGCACCCTTCATTTACTAGATCTTGACCTTAAGAAGAAGCTGCTGACTTACAGAAGGGTGTCTCTCTTTCAATCTTATTATGATATACAGCCCTGTGTTCAGCGTGGTGTTTGTATGTTAAGTTGTGCCTTGTGTTTGCTAGTTAAAATAGATATATTTGAATGATAAGTGTGATACTTCAGCAGTATAATGAGTTCATTAGCTTATTTGCAATCAACAGGTAACTGAAATTATTAATAAGGCTTTAACTTTCTTTACAAAAAAAATGAAGAATGGGTTTACAATGAACAAAGCACCATGGTATAAATTTGAGGTGCATCCTAGATTGCATTGCTGTTTAATTGCAGATATAGTGAATTAAGTAAGGAAAAGTTACACTTTAATGACTTATAAATCTAGTATAGGATCATATATTTGACAATGTGTCTGGCTTTTGCTTATCAAAGTATGTATGCTATATTCAAGATTTGGAAATCTTAAAAATAAACATAGTATGAGTAGAGCAGAAAAACCTCTGACTGTATTCTTCAGCTTCACAACCTAGATAAATCATTGTGTTGATGAAAAGGATTAAGAACTAAAGTGTTCAGAACTGAAGTGATTAGTCAGGTACTTTTAAAGACAGCTTTAGATTCTAATGGAATAGATTACTGTTGGTTATTTTTGAATTTAACCAACTGGAAACAGTCACAATAGAAAGCATTTAACGTGTTGAAGCCACTATAAAGTCTGGGAGTTCATTCACTCCCTGCCTTAGTGAATATAATCAAGTCTACAGAGTGAGGGGGGTCTGTGTCCTAAGTATTCAAGCAGAAAAACAACAACAAACAAACCACTAGAACATCAGATTATACAGATTTAGGGTCTGTTCTAGAGACTATCATTATATAAGGATTAGGGCTAGTGTAGGAAGAAATCCTGAAGGAATCTATAGTGATAGGACTGTTACAAATTACTGCTAATGTATTTTATTTGGCATGTATGATATTTAGCAGAATTTTTTTTTTATATAAAGTATCGTAGATTTGATTTAACAATTTTGGAATACCTTTTATATCAATAGGCATATGCACAAGACTTTTAGCAATGAACTTGATCTTCCAAAGGTACTAAGGAGATTACACCGTCAGATGTAATATGTTTACTACTGTACTGTTACAGTAATGATCAGGTACTAAATGCTATTATTTTGATGATTGGGCTATAATATTGTCTATGTAGTGGTGTTTGGAGATTGAGCCACTTGAATGAAAGAGTTTTATTGAAAAGTAAGATTTCAGGAAATCAAATTGAGATATAGTCTCACCAAAGACTTCATGAAGCAGTACCTTCAGTAGTCATATAGCCTGTCTAGTTGTCATTAATCTGTCCTTGCAGTCTTACACTTGTCAGAACTCATTAGCTGAAGCCGACAATGATG
>NW_026926726.1:0-28605 GCF_032062105.1 Saccostrea cuccullata | reverse complement strand
TTGATGATATCAGGATGTGATACAAACATAGATATTTTGCCATGAATACAGTAAAACCGGTTGTATGAAATCGCGGCAATCTGATGGCTCCGTATGGCAACACGGCAAAGGTTAAGCTTTCTCAAATGCAGACCAAATGATGTGTGTACCTAAAGTAAGGCTTTTTCACAAGAAACAAAAATGTTAAATATAAAACGCAAACACAGCCTGTTCAAAGGCTATGACTGACCAAGGTAAACATCTTTTGTAAGTTAGAATAAAGTCCAGTATCAAGGTCAAAGGGTCAAGGTTGTTGGATTCTAAGTAAAGGTCTTGTCTCAAAGATTACAAAATTAATGGAAAGTGTGAAAGCGTTGACCTTTACCCTTTAAAAAATATTACCAAAGTGAAAGATTTTTGTAAGAACGGAAAGGCCCAAGGTTATGGAAAAAGCTCAGAATTTTTACGTTCAAATGAAAGGTCTTGCTCCGAGATCAGAGTCAAACTCCGAGATCACGGTCAAAGGTCAAGGTTCTTGATATCAAATGAAAGGCCGTGTCACAGGAACTAAATTTGAAGAAAGAAACCCCTAGTCCTAACCATTAAAAAATTATAGTCAAGGTTATATTTCAAAGTAGGTTAAGTCTAACTTTTACATATTACATATACCATGTCTACTGAAGGATAGATGGTACAATAAAAAAAAATGGATGCCTTGATTTGTATTTATTTTGGACCTCTTGTGGTTATAGCTGTTGTAATAAAAAGGTAGGGAATCTATGGGCCAAAATCGGCCCTAAAAATACGGATGCAAAGTTTGTCCTAGATATCGGCTTTACTTATTTTTCACAGTTTAAGATCATTCCATTCCATAATTAGACAAACTTTCGGGAATGGGTAACTTATGACTTGACTTGTGATGCATAAATTAATCAAATAAAATTACTCCGCGCTTATCAACAAAACAAAATTTCTTTTAGATTTTCATTAATTTTCGTTTACATATTTCATACCATATCTACATGTTATTTAGATCATTATTTGATATATTTACTATTTTTAAGGAAATCATGCACATTTAGGTTTTTAGGGGGTGGTGAGGTGGGGCTAAGGGAGTGGATGTGTTAATGTGTTAATTTTCTGATGACGTCCTAAAACAGTCCTGAAAGTGCAAAGAAAATGGGGTGATTGCTGGCCATTCAATGACAAAGGATAAGGTTGAACAGTGATTGATTTGCCAAAAGATCTATAAACAATGCAAATATTTATTTTTGCCGTAGTTCTCCCCTTTTGAAGATTTTTCTTAAAGTTACGATAAACTCTAGGAATTAATTTTACTTGTAAACGACACATTGGAAAATGACCATGTCCGTAAAAGTATTTTGGTGACAGTTTCAAAAGTAACATCATTTTAAGAAGAAAATAAATTGAAAAGTATTTCTAACAGAAATGATTCAAGCATAATTCGATATAGAAACACCATTTATATTTTTTTAATCTCATTTATACTATATTTTTAAAATTATAAACATGTAAATTTATATTTTGTAGCTTACTCACCAGTCCTCTTTGACCACTGTAGCTTCGACTTTTTAAGATCCTCATGAGCTTTTTCAAAAGATTTATTAACAGAGGCAGACAAAATACTTAACATGTCTTCTGTTCCAGCGAGCCGGTCAACTATATTATTTACACTAATTGTTTGTAAGGTCTCATTCATCTGATTTAGCTTTTCATCCAAAGTCTTTAATTCTCGTTTTAGTTCCAAGTTTTCTGCTTTAATTTTCTGGTCTTTTAACTCCAGATCCTGTATTTCATTTATAACACTCCCGAGCTTTGTCTGTAGAATTTTCTGATCGTTTCTATTGTCCATGGCATCCATAACCAAGCCCTGAATTCTTTGTACCATAGAGAAGCGGACAAGACTCTCCTGATTCAGAATGTCTCGTAGGACATTGGAGGCTTTATCAGATTCAGTATTAGGTACCAAACCGTTTTTATCAGATGTCTTGTTCTGAAGTAAGGACACCTGCCCAAATGTTTCATACATGCACAAAGAAAGTATAAGACAAGGTAAGTATAAAGATCCCATCACTGTGGTTAACGTGTTTTCTTTAAATAGCAACTGTTTCGATTTAAAGGCTGGAAAAAAATAGCACTAGTTCTTCGGCTTCTTTACAGTTATATAATGCACAAGGAAAATATTTCTACTGAAATCTGAAATTTTGATTGGTTGTCAGCGAACTATGCTCAAACACAAAAATGTTTATAACAGATAATGCAGTTTCCAGACACTTTTCAATTTTTGCATTTATTAATAATAATACATGCGGGCATGTTTCCGTTTAAACAATGAGAATATTTAACTGTTTTAACTGATACTAGACAATGAGAAAACTGAAATATGCTAATCTGTCTTTCTTTTCGATCTGTCTTTTTTTGGTTTCTATCGATGTTTCATCAACTGGAGCAATAATTTACAACAAAGATATCATTTTTATGAACGCTAAAGATTCATTTATAGAATAACTTTCCTGATTTTTTTTCGATTTCTTGATATGATCAATAGATCGGCTTGCATGATAATTTGCAAAAACGCCTGCATAAAGTTATCACGCAACTCAATCGGTTTATCATCGTCATGAAATCGAAATCGAAAAAAACCGACTGTCGACCCAAGAACTGTTAGAATAGACTGTAAGCAAGAGCCTCATGGGCCACATCGGTCACCTATGTAGTATAGCCATGAAAAAAAGCAAAAATCGATCCAGTTTTCAAAACCTTAAATGCATGTGGTCCCAATGTAGGGGGATAATTTGAATTAACTTGAATCTACAAAGAATGCATACCTATTTTCTAGAATTTGACATACTGTTGCTTTTTCCCCATAAGTTTGAACTTTCATTTCTGCCCCACCCCATCCCCGGGAGGTCATGATTTGAACAAACCTGAATTTACATTTACAATGCTTCTATATGAATATCACCATCCATTGCTTTGCTGTTCAGATTTTTAGGGATTTTTTTCTATATATTCCTATGTAAACTGTCGTCCATTGCGGTCCCTCCCCACATAAATATAATCAATGAAGACTTTGTTCTATTTTAAAAAGATTTTTCCTATATCTATATTCCTATGTAAAACTTTAGTCGTCCATTGTGGCCCCACCCTACTCCTTGGGGTCATGATTTACAAAAACTTGAATCTACACTATCTGAGGATGATTCCATATAAATATGATCAATTATTCCACATTAGTTTCATCTTTTCCTACACAGTGGTTCTTGACAAGAAGATTATTAAAACATGCCACAGAATTTTCACTATTTCTTAATTATCTCCCCCTTGAATAAGGGCTTGGCCATTTATTTGAACAAAGTTGAATCCCCTTTACCACACAAGGATGCATTGTGGCAAGTTTGTTTGAAAGGTCACATTCATTTGGTTCTTGAGAAGAAGTTGAAAATGTGAAAAGTTTAGAGACGGACGTCTAGACAGACATACAGCTAGACGGTCGGACAGACGGACTCCAGACATCATGTGATACGAAAAGCTCACTTGCGCTTTCAGCTCAGGTTAGCTAAAACGACTGTTGCCCGCTGACGTCATATGGCACAAAACTGAGTTATCTTTACATTCGGTATAAGGGGAATAACATAAAAGTACTAGGTGAAAGGAGTCTCGGGAAACAGTCGACCTGTTGGACCGGAATGCAAACTGTTGCCCTAGGCCTTAGGCAACAGCTTGCACTTCGATGTAAGAGATCGACTGTTTTCCCTCTACCCCAGTTAACAACTGTATAATGTTGTTTTAACTTACATTAATTTGTAAATGTTAAAAAATAGTATTTTTAATACTACCTAAATGATTTGAGCAAAATTGTATCTTCACTATCTGATAATGCTTCCATAAAACTTAAACTAATAATTGTGGCTTTGCTGTTCCGCAGAAGTGTTTTTGAAATTATTTTATTATTAATTCCTGTATATAACTTTAATTATACCTTTTGTGGCCCTGTCCTACCCCCCGGAGGTCATTATTTGAATAACTACTCCCATGAACTATAATTTACACTACCTGTATACGGATGCCTCCGTATTATTTCATATTTTCTTGCTCAGAGATTCTTTCTTAAAGAACGTGGCTCCCATCAGCCACGTACTACAAATTACTTGGCTAGACACTGATACGAGATTTATGATTTTTTATAAGTTTATATATTAATTGCAAATCCGCATTCTTCGAAACCTATTTGCAAATCTTTTATACAAAATATCAGTTACATGTAGTATAGAGGAGAGAATATAATATACTTGCATACTTGCTTTACTAAGTAAGTGTTAGTGTTGCTTGTTAGTGTAGCAAGTCTGCGAGCGGATCTAACATCTAATTTTAATTAGATTGTGGGTGAAGTAAAGAATCTTAATGTATCAAACTTCTGAGAAGAGTGTCGAAAAGATATTTTCAAAAAATTTATACTGGCAATATCAGCATTATCAGCATATCATAAACCTTTAAATATGATTTGAAGTTTTGAAGTACATGTATCAGCGTACAAATTTTCAATATTGCAAGGAATGATTTTGACCTCTGCATTTGACCTCTGCATTTTTATTTTGATTAAAATGTCAGGAGACATTTTCCTCTTACACAGGGACAATGTAACAGAATCATTATTTGATATGTACTATTATGGTTATATGCGCATGCGTCATTTCATTCATTCATACGGTGAGTATGGATTGTGTATTGGTGTGTTTGACTGGTTTTTCCAGTCATTGGGCATGGCTGGCGCGAATTTTATTAACATTTGCATGAGATGATATTTTTTATCACTTCGTATGAAAACCCTCGCAAAGACAGACGTTACATTTAACTTACGTCGTTTTTATATTATCCTTATATAAATAGGAGTAATCTAATTCTGTCTACATGGTATGTTATTTTGATTAAACTATTTTATAATTAGTAAATGAAATTATGAATTAAATACTTGATATAAATTTCACTATGAATGGACGGTACGTACGGTATCCATATCTATTGTAGACCACCATATATATACCATACCATATGACACTTGAAGTATATTTATGAAGTATCATTATTAAAATATATATTGACTAGTGAGCTGTTAGTGTTTTGGTCTGGAGATATAATAATTCACGGACTGTAACTTAATATAAAAGTTACACCCTCTGACACATTCCTGAAATCCAGAAAGGAGTACATTAATTGGAATGTCAATAATAATATCTATATCGGTATCAGTACTATATATATTGGTTAAATGGGGTTCAATAAAAGTAGGCACAATATAGCTATAAAACATATAAAAATAAATCATACAACTCCAGCCATTGAGGAGCATATTTCAATAAAATTTGATTTTTTTTCTTACAGGATTATGGTCCACATCGAACTTAAAATAAAGAATACACGTATCAGAGGAACTGCTGCCATCATCAATTCCATAATAACATGCCATCGGTCTTACATTTTTCAGCACTTCTTACTTTCTAGAAAAAACTTAATTTTGTTACATCTGCTGTTCGTTATAGCTTTAAACAACCCAAAACATTTCTACAGCATGGGAGTGGATGCTTAAACATAAAATTATGTACATTTACATGTAATTTAAAATTTTTTTAAATAAATTGATTGAATGTTGATTGAATAAAACTTTAAATGTAAACAATCAATTGTTATATTTTCAGTTATCTTGCAGTAAGACAATGAATACATCCACGTGTTTAGTTTGTATACATGTTTTGTAAAGTGTTTAAATCTTAAACATGTAAGTGTTTAAGCTCTAAGCAATTTCCCTTATACGTAATGAAAATCAATGTGTTCAGAATTTCAACTCATAAAAAGTGTGTCAATGTGCTTAAGAAAGTGTATATCATCTAAATACATTTTTTACAGTGATATTAATCAGATGTGGATGCTTAAAATATTCGAAGGAACTTTTGGACGCATTGAAATCACAAGATTTTATCAAAATCAACATCTTAAAAACATACGACTTTTCAACTTATACGCTGCCATTCCACACGATAAATTAAAGTCCTGGCTTTTTTATATCAAACTGTAAACGATCTCAATCCCCTTTTATTTTTGTTTGAACTTTACTCCTTATGCATAAAATTCTTTGGATTGATTGATTGATTGTATACTGTTTAACGTCCCTCTCCAGAATATTTCACCGATATGGAAACATCACCATTGCCGGTGAAGGGCTGCAAATTTAGGCCTATGCTCGGCACTTAGACCTTTGAGCAGGGAGGGATCTTTATCGTGCCACACCTGCTGTGACACGGGGCCTCGGTTTATACGGTCTCATTCGAAGGACCGCCCAATTTAGTCACCTTTTACGACAAGCAAGGGGGTACTGAGGACCTATTCTAACCCGGATCCCACGGAATAAAAAAATATTAACACACAAAATGACTAATACTTGCATAGTTTTGATTTAATGGAACGGGCGAAATGCATGAAACCTAAAGATGAACCTTAACAAGCAGATAAAAGTAAACACTTTGAAATATTTTTTGTTGCAAAAAATAATTTAAAGTTTAAAAATAAAAAAAAAATCTTGAGATATTCAATGTATAATGACGGCATTTTGAACGATTTTAAAAAAAATTTAAACTAGTTAAAAACACATTGTTAGATAACGGAAAAAGTGAAATGAGCTAAATTCATAAGACTGATAACATGTAAGGAGACAGTTATTTTGCACATTAAAAGTATTTGAAGAGTTATCTGCCCTTGATGAAAAGAAGAAAATTATTGATTTCTCAAAATTTCTGCGGTAAATAATTCATTTTATTTCATAGCTTAATAAAGAAGGAGTTTATGCATAATTTAACCAAGAGATTTGTTTGAAATTCAAATTACTTTTTACAATATCTTATAAAAACATGCGCTGCCCATAGACTTCAATGTAAAATTCGAGGTCATATTAATTGGGCAATAATCAGAATTTTGTGAATTCCTTTGGTGTAACATTTTTATATAACATGTTCAAAGTAATACCATGATTAAATATATTAGACCATTCCTTTCTTAGGTACAAAATATTGTCGTTATACATTGAATATCCAGATCAGTACAAGGCCGATGGTCTTATACATGTATCTGAACATAACTTTTCTAACAAATTTTTCTGAACTATAAAAGATCTCAACCCACCTTTTCTGTTTGTTTGAATTTCATTCCAAATCCATCAAATTCTTTGGAACTTGTTATATAATTTACAAACCTATTTGTTCCCTGCTTTCGAAAAAGCGAGGGGACATTGAATGTCATTCGTCTGTCCGTCTCTCCGTCAGTCTGTCCGTCACAAAAACTTTTACCTTGCCCATAACTTTTGATTTAGTGGAGCTATGACTTTCATATTGCACATGTTATTCCTTGTGACAAGACCTTTCTTTGGGTACCAATAAATTGGACCTTTTGACCTTGACCTTGGAGTTGAACTCACTTTTACACAAAAATTCCAAACTTTTACTTTGGCCATAACTTTTGAATGGTAGGTACAAGGACTTTCATATTTCACAGTATGTATTCTTTGTGGCAAGATCTTTCATTGGATACCAACAACATTTCCTTTTGACCTTGACCATGGAAATTAACGTACTTATAAAAAAAACTTTAACCTTAACCATAACTTTTGAATGGTGAGGACTAAGGCTTTCGTACTTCACATATGTAATCCTTGCAAAAAGACCTTTCATTGAATCCCTAACAAAAAATACTATAGTTAACTACAGTTAACTATAGTTTACTACAGTTAACTATAGATAACTATAGTTATAACTTTGACATGTACACTTTGAAAACTTTGATTTACTATAGTGATAACTTTGACACTTTGAAAAACTTTGGCGAAAACGTTGACACTTTGAAAAAATTTGGCGAAAACTTTGACACTTTGAAAAGCTTTAACGAAACATTTGACACTTTGAAAAACTTTGGCGAAAACTTTGACACTTTGATTTACTATAGTTAACTACAGTATTTTTTTGTTAGGGATATACCAACAAATTTTACCCTTTGACCTTTGAGTTTAAACTACTTTCTAACTTTAACCTTGGACACAACTTTTAAACAGTAGATACTAGGACTTTTATATTTCACATATGTATTCTTTGTGGCACGACCTTTCATTGGATACCAACAATCTTGACCTTTTGACCTTGACCTTTGTTGAGATTTACGTACTTATGGGAAAAAATTTAAACCTTGACCATAACTTTTAAACGGTGAGGGCTGGGGCTTTCGTACTTCACATATGTAATCCTTGCGAAAAGACCTTTCATAGACTACCAACAACTTTTACCTTTTGACCTTGACATTGGATTTTGAACTCCTTTTAACAGACTTGAACTTTGGTCACAACTTTTGAACAGTAGATACTAGGACTTTCATATTTCACATAAATATTCTTTGCAGCAAGACCCTTAATTGGATATCAACAACTTTGACCTTTTGACCTTGATCTCAAAGATTTACGTTCTTATGAAAAAACTTTAACCTTGACCATCACTTTTGAAAGGTAAGGGCTAGGGCTTTCATACTTCATATATGTAATCCTTGTGAGAAGACCTTTCATTGGATATCAACAACTTTGACCCTTTGAACTTGACCTTGGAGTTGACCTACTTTTAAAAATCTTTAACTTTGGACATAACTTTTTAACGGTCAGGATTACGGTTTTCATCCTTCAAAAAATCAACTTCAATGATAGTTTCTAAATAAATGACATATGATAGGATGTTCATATTAGAAACAATATGTCATAAAAAATAGCATCTCATCCACAAAGACACCGTAGGCGGGGGGCCACAATTCTTTGAATTTGCTTGTTATTCTTCATTTGCAATACTATTTTGTTATAGTACAGGTACTCTGAAGTTAACTTCAAAAAGAAACCCGAGTCTCTGAATCACAATTATATCATCTGAGATAATTGTCCCCCGCTTTCGCGAAAGCGAGGGGACATTAAATTTCATCCGTCTGTCTGTCAGTCTGTTTACCTGTCTGTCTGTCCGTCCGTCACAAAAACTGTAACTTTGCACATAACTTTTAATTGAATGGAGCTATGACTTCAAATTTCACATGTGTATTCCTTGTGACAAGACCTTTTTGGGTACCATCAGATTTGACCTTATGACCTTGACCTTGGAGTTTGGTCCACTTTAACACAAAAATTTCAAATTCTTACTTTAGCCATTACTTTTGAACAGTTGATACTAGGACTTATATTTAACATTATACATTATCTGTGGCAATACCTTTATTTGGATACCAACAATTTTGACATTTTGACCTTGCCATTGGACATTTCCGTACTTATAAAAAAAAATTTAACCTTGGCAATAACTTTAAAACAGTATGGACTAGGGCTTTCATACTTCACACATGTAATCCTTGTGACAAGTCCTTTTATTGGATAACAAGAACTTTGACCTTCTGACGTTGACCATGGAGTTTGACCCACTTTTTAAAAACTATAACCTTGGCCACAACGTTTGAAGGGTAGGGCTAGTTCTTTCATACTTCACATATTTAATCCTTATGACAAGACTTATATCAAGCACTTAGATCCTTTGATCTTGACCTTAGAGTTTGACCTACTTTTTAAAAACTTTAACATTGGCCATAACTTTTAAACGGTAAGGACTAGGGCTTTTATACTTCACATATTCATTCATTGTGACAAGATCTTTCATTGAATAACAAATGTTTGACCTTCTGACCTTGACCTTCGAGTTTGCCCCACTTTTAAAAAAAGCTTGACCATTACTTTTGAAGGGTTAGGGCTCTCATACTTTACATATATCTTCGTTGTGACCATACCTCTCATTGCATATCAATCACTTATACCCTTTGACCTTGACCTTGGAGTTTGACCTACTTTTTAAAAACTTTAACCTTGGTCATAACTTTTGAATGGTAACAGCTAGGGCTTTCATACTTCACATAAGTAATTCTTGTGAGAAGACATGTCATTGGATACAAAGAACTTTGACATTTTTACCTTGACATTGAATTTTGACCTACTTTTTTAAAATTTGGGTACCAATATATTTTATTTGCATTTTAAAAAAATGATCTTCGTTTTGTGGCCTTGCCATACAGGGTCATCAGTGTTTCACAAACGCATCTTGTTCCTTTAAACTTTTGATTGAGAAGATATGGCTTTCATATTTGACATGTGCATTTTCTGTGACAAGATATTTCCGAACATGCTATGATTTCTGACCTCTTGACCTTGGCTTCACGATTGACTTATTTTTTTTAATTCAACTTTGGTGATAATTTCAAAATGACATATGATAGGGAGTTCATGTTTAACATCTCACCCACAAAAACACCGAAAGCGGGGGACCACAATTCTTTGAATTTGCTTGTCTATGTTGTTTTAGGAGACCATCGTTAAGAATTCCGATTGGTACCAATTGCCTACGTTATCAGCAGACCTATTGTTTTGTTTTTATATGAATTAGAATTTGTGAAAAATCTTATGCGTAAATAGAAAAAACATTTGCTGTGGCACGCAACTAGACAATAAGATTATATTCTGTATATTATATCGACGGTGTATTGTCAATTACCAATGATAATTTTCACTGATATGTCGATATATTTCAGAGAGCTTGAGATAAAAGATACTACCTAGTCTTACACATCTGTTTCATATTTTGATATTTTACTTGAAAATGGCGTTTATGGTAATCTAACGACTAAGCTTTATGATAAACGTGATTACTTTAACATTTATATCGTCAGCTTCCCTTATTTATGCAGCAAAATACTTTCATCACCTGCATACGATGTTTGTATATCTCAGTTGATTCGATGGGCAAGAGCATGTTCTACGAATGAAAAAAGTTCTAAAACGAGGTAAATTATTGGCAAACAAGTCGGTGAAACAAGAATAAAAGCATTTTCTTGCCCCCATGTATATACTTTGTTGAAGTATTGTTAAATATCATATGAATTATTTATTTCAAGAATTCTTGGGGGTGACTTTTTACAAATTTTTCTTTATGTTGCTGATTTGTATCCAACTGCGGGATATACTGAGGTTTTACGGGGCATAAGATGTTTCCACAGAACATAGAGAAAATATCCCTTACTGAATAATGACCGTATATAAATGTCAGGTGTATACCTTAATTTGTAGCATTTCACTGCACGCCCTTCGTGTAAATAATTGAAGATAAACTTTATCTCTTTATACAGTTTATTCAAAGACATTCTTAAGCTGACAAACTTTGTACGTTCTTACTTATACACATACATATTATAATAATTAGCAAGTGACATTTCAGAGTTTACAGCAGAATTCCAGAGAAAGTTGCTATGGGATTATTTTGTTCTGCGTAGAGGTGAAATGATGCTAAAAGCGCGTAACCAGCTACCCAAACTCTGTCTCCTTTGATTAACTCAAGATTGACGATGTTAGAAGCAGATGAATGATTATCATTTGCACTACCATATGCACCAATGACAACTTGAGATACTCCGTTTTTATTAATTATAACCCATGAGTTGTCGGTAGTCATTGACATGATAGAACAAAAGAATAAATATGTCCCATTTACCGGGGCAATAAATACCCCATTACTTGGATTATAAGCATTTCCTTTGTTGGTTATTACATGTGGAAATACAACTGTTTGGGAGGATCCAATGGCTGTTGTACTTGTAATTCCCGCTGTAAACACAACTTCTCTCAAATGAGACCCTGCAATATAAGTTGGCATCTTACTTGGTCATCTATCAACTTAAATTTTAATTTTAAAATGGCTGTGTGTGGTTTTGTGAGAATGTGTGTTTGTGTGAAAATCATGTGAGGGAGAAAGAGAGAGGGTGTGAAAGGATGCGTGTACTCCAAACTCGTGTTTTCAAAACATATTTTTTACTTTAACCGCTTTGAAAGCTCATAAGATTTTTTACCTTTTGAAAGTCGCAGTTTGTCCTCAATCTCCACTTGCTTGTGTTGCGTTCTCAGAAGGGACAACAAAACGTCATGAATTGTGTGGTTAAAAAAATCTAAAAGAAGAACTAGATTTAAAGACATACCAATTAAGCCTTCTTTCGAGAAAAAATTATAGCCCTGATTTAAATTGTATTTTGTTAAGAGCCATTAGAGAAAAGACGTCTACCGAGTTGATAAATCGTCATAATCTTTTCAAAGTAAAGTACAGAGTCATTTTATTTATTTTTTCCTGAATTTGACATGTATATGAACTAATTTTAATGAGAAACCTTACCAAAAGCCAAATTCATGTTCAAAAGTTTTGCGTTGACACTTGCTAATTCTTGCTGTAAAGATGATATCTGTTGATCTTTAGAATCTACTCTTTTCCTTAGTGTTTCCATGTCCTTGATGAGTTCTTGTAAAAGTTGGTTCCTCAGAGCTGATTCTTGATGAAGAATGTTGTTCAGTGATGCTTCAGGAAGGCTGCCTGCCAGGGGTGGTTCTGTCTGATTCTGTGCTCTGCAGGCAGACCACAATAAACTTAGCACACAGATGGAAAAAACCATTAATTCCCTCGACATTTTGATGTATACCTGTATATGCAACTTAATAAAACCGTACAGCAATTTCAACCTTTTGATTAGATAACTTTTGTTCCCAAAGGTTCAGAGATACACACGTAAATAACAAAAATTGTGTTATCAGGGTTATCTATTGAATTATGGGGCTACTATCAATAAGTAAACTAAGACATTGCCAAGGGTTACTCAGGCAAAAGTTGCATTTGAACACAGGCCTTTAGATCGCTTTGAAAAAAATCGAAGTGTTAAAAAAATACAAGCATGGAACTCTTTTCATAGGCTAATTTCTTTCGCCAATAAAATTCTTTTACATCAAATGTTTTACAGTTTTACTTCCTTTCCATATCTATTGACACATAGTCAATACTACCAGAGTTCATTCCATAAACTAATTCCTTATACTTCTCGAAATATTCTGAAGCAAATTCCAAAATTGACCTTATTTTTTAATTACTCGATATCAGCTAGGGTCTTTGAAGAGCATTAAGCATTTTTCCGAAGAAAAACGGGAAAAAAATTATTAAAGCAAATTATTATTATAGAACTATATTACTTGTTGTTGTACGAGGATCATTCAAAAAATACGTAGACAATGTTCCTCATTATTTAATAATTTTTACAAAATTTAAGATCAACACATTTGTATATGTAAAAATATATATTTAATCGATGTGCAAAGTTTCATTACATTTCATTTAATGGAACTCATGTCAGCCAGTTTTAAAAGCAACATGTTTTATCGCCACGGAGCACGGATCACGGCACTGCAACGTCAAAAAAACATAGAGATCATTTTTAAAACTTACGCTGTTTTTTTTTCCATTTATACACGACTTGAACCGTCTTCCCCATTAATTAAAACGTATTCATAACACTTGACACCTAATTTGCTGTCACTTATCTTTATACCGTTAGCTAGATTGTCATTGTTTTCAAATTCTTTACTCGTGTTACCCTGCTTTTTAAAGTCCCGCGCGCAACGGTAAAGCACACATTACGTTTCATGACGTTACTAACTTTGTCGACGAGATTTTGAACTATAATCTGTTTCTGTGCAGACGTCCATCGCCTGAATCAATGTCTACATTACACAGTGAGTGAATTTGCCATTAAAACAAATGCAGGGTTCATAATATGGATATTGCATGGTTCCTTCCGCATTTGCAGAGTTTGTTTTAAAGGTTTCCCGAACGCAAAACACATTTTAATGCTACTCTCTGCTCCATGGCGTTTTTCGACGTCATGTTTTTAATCAAGTCTTTCTGTTTTTAGAAATTGATATCTTTGAAACTAAGCAAGGTATATCATTACCTTTTAGCTTATGAAGTAAAAAAAGAAATCAAAGTAAAGTATTTAAATTTCATTTACTTAAAGTGTCATTTATAAGATAAATGGCTTCAAACGATTAAAGTGTATAATCAGTAAATAACTCAATTTTGACCCTTTTCCGTGACCCCATTTTTGCTGTCTGAAATCTTCAATAATTGTTAAAAATATCAAAATACACTCTAATGTTTTTACTCAAAATATTTGAATCTGTTGTAAAAAATATGAATACAAGGTTTGGTTGTAATATGACGTTATTTAAAAAAGATATTTAAAATTTCTACGAACTTTTTGAATGACCCTCGTATGTTGTTCTTATTTACACATAATTTACCCACTATGTGTTCAAGTTAGAACTTTAGATATAACTTTGCCTTATGTAGAGAATGCTTCTTTGGTCGTGTCTACTGTAGGAAGGATCTTTTGGTGGTGTCTAGAAAGAGAAGGCTCCTCAAGTGGTGTTTACTTAAAAATGTCGTGGTGTCTACCTAGAAAAGGGTCATCTCTTTTATGGTTTCCATGAAAACACAGCTCTATATTAACTGTCATTCAGCTGTAAGTCTTTCAATATTCTGTTTAAATTTAAAAGTATCACCAAGAAAACCACACCAAAATGATTTCTTTTTAAAAGTAAAAGAAGCCCAGGCAATGCCGCTAATTTGCTTCGTTCTAACCATATAACAATCCACAATTTAAACAATCTATCCATGGCGATTGAATATACAAATATTATCTATGAAAAGAATTTTCATTAAACAAAATTATTTTTTTTTTTCTCATATTTCAGGTTTCACACCTATGTTGCTCAAAGCACCTTTTAAAATAATCCCTTTATATGAGATTATGAAAAATTCATGTCATTAATTTTAAAGTTAATATCCTCTTTATTTATGTTTTCAAAAAAGCATGAGAATCACTCGCTACTGATCTGAGTCTGACACTATATACCATATAACGGAAAATTTAAGCGGGATGTTAATTTAGACTTCTTTTGGCCCTTTGAAAGTAGCCCGCTAAGGTTTTAATCGTTAAAATATTAACAACTCGTCTTAGTGTTCATCGGCAAAGAGCTGAAACACTGTGTGCGCTAAAATGATTTACGCTAAAATTACATGTATTGGCAAATATTCGAGCAGACAAAAAGCCACCCGCCAAAATAATCCGCTATCGGTATCAGCAGCCTGAACAGCTATATTCGTACTATGTGGCAACAGAGTTTTGATAGGAAATTTAAATAAAATTTACATTTTCTCTCAGCTCCTTCACCATAAGGTTGCACATATCTCTTTCAGCAACGATACCCTTATCAATACTTGTCATTATGATCGATATGCATCTGATAAGCATTTATTTTAATAAAACATATATTGAATTTTATTCATTTTTTATTCATTATACTTTATCCATCATTAATTGGATTTTGTTTCTCGAAAAAAATCCGTACTTTTAAATATATGAGTTGATGCCGCATAAGTGTATGATTTATCAGAACGGGTTCTGGTACATTGCATATATATAGCCGTCGGAGGCAAACTGAAATGGGGGATTGAAAATGTGGACTAAGCCGAAAAAGCGTAGGCCCAGTTTTCAATGCCTTTGTTATATATTATGTCTTAGCAAAAAAGTGAGCCCCCCATTCCCCGGTTCCGAGTTTCTTTGTTTCCCCATGATGATCACAGAAATTAGTAAATATGTTTAGATATTTACTTAGATATAAATATAACTACACTCAGACACATATACGCCATCTTATGTGACATACTGAACTGACGACGTTTTTTCTGTTATTTACTTATCACGACAAGGAGTACACTGCGGGGGATGCTCACTCCTCCATGGCACCTGATTACACCTCTGATGTTTTGGAGATCGGTGTTTGCCCTGCTCTTGTTTTGTATTGTTTTATGGACTTTGAGATTGAATACTGTACGTTATCTTCATATCCTTCTTTGAATTAAGTGTACCTCAATGAAATAATATGCTTTGAAGAAAACACTTCAATTCAATAGAATTCAATATAATTTGATTCAATGCAATTAAATCCCATATATAATCCATCTTGAAAATATATGAATATATGGAAAACCAACATTATCATTTTATTAAACACCAAGCATTCTTTGAACATTCCAAAACAGATTCCACTACTGATATGACAATCGTAAAAACAACAGCCAAATACGAAACAACAAATACGAAAAAGAAACAACCAAAAATCAACTAATGCCGGTAGCAAGAACAACGTTCTCCCCAAAAATATCAGAAATGACAGCACATCAACAAACAACGATAGAACACACCATAATTACAAGCACCATGTCCACCAATAGAATCTACGGACGTACAAGTTACAACTACAAATTCAAATTCAAGGAAATCAATGGAGCCGTCTCAGACAACTTTACAAATATCAGCTTCAACTGAACAACAAGAAGGATACGGAGATAACGAACAGTATTCAAACTCAAAGTCCATTAAACAATATACAAAATATGAGCGGAGCAAACACGGACCTCCGAAACATCAGAGGTGGGATCAGGTGCCATGGAAGAGTTAGCATCCCCTGCCGACCCGTCACAATCATCGTGTGCTCGTTGTCAGGAAATAACGGGGGGATCCGTCGATAATGTAGTGTATAAGTAATGGACTAACAATTAGTATGAAAAACGCCACTCAGCATTTGACTCAATGATACATTGTATTTGCTGACAAGGTCATTGTATCGACCATAGAACTTACGAAATGATTACTTTAAACGAGACTGCTGATATTCTTGTTTCATCAACTTGCTTGTCAATAATTTACCTCGTTTAAGAAATTGTTCATACGTAGAGCATGCTCTTGCGTATCGACTCAACTGAGATATATATACTCCGTATGCAGGTGATGAAGGTATATTGCTGCATAAGTAAGGTAAGTTGACGATAGAAAAGTTACTGTAGGGCAAATGAAAATCAGCAACTGTTCGCTGAATTGCGTTTGTTTTTGCAGAGCATCAAATCAAACTCTTGAAGAATCAATTCAACAGAGAAAAAAATGAATTATCCATAAATACTCGACAACACGGAAGTTGACAAGTGCATCAGACTTCCGCTCTCAGGCTGTCAGATCCTTTGGAATCATGATAAATGTAACTGTAGGTGTTGTGGCAGCTATGGTAATACCAGATATTCACTGTGCAATCTTATCTATTCTTAATACATACGAGGGTTGTACAAAAAGTTCGCGGACAATGACGTTTTTGACAAAATAAATGGTTCTATATGCATCTATTGTATATCAAAATATTTCTTATGAAAAAGCAAGTCAGAATGGTTTAATCTTTATTGATGGAACGTAATATTTCTGTAAATATCGGGGTCTTTAAAGATCGCAGATTGTGCAGTAATGCATGAAACCTGGAAAAAGCCATAACAAACAGATAAAATTGAAAACCTTAAAATATTTAATATGCAAAAATAAAAAAAGTTCATTCAATTAGCAAAATCCAAATAACGACAAGGCCGATAATCTCATACATGTATCTGAACATTATTTCTCTTACTGATTTTTCTGAACAATATAAAGATCTCAACCTACCTTTTCTGCTTGTTTGAATTTCATTCCTTATGCATCAAATTCTTTGATATAGAATGGAACTCGTTAATTTACAAACTTTTTATTCTTCATTTACAATATTATTATGCCCCCGAAAACGAAGTTTCGGGGGCATATAGTTTTTGTCTGTCTGTCTGTCTGTCAGTCTGTCTGTCTAGCTGTCTCTCTGTCTGTTTGTCTGTTTGTCCGCAAAAACTTTAACCTTGCCCATAACTTTTGATTTAGTGGAGCTTTGACTTTCATATTTCATATGTGTATTCCTTGTGACAAGACCTTTCTTTGGGTACCACAAAATTTGACCTTTTGACCTTGACCTTGGAGTTTGACCCACTTTTACATGAAAATTTCAAAATTTTACTTTGGCCATAACTTTTGAACAGTAGACACCTTTAAAAAGTTAGGGCTAGTACTTTGAAACTTTACATATTTGATCCTTATGACAAGACCTTTCATTTGATAACAATAACTTTTACCCTTTGACCTTAACCTTGGAGTTTGACCTACTTTTTAAGAAATTTAACATTGACCATAAATTCTGAACAGTAAGGGCTAGGGCTTTCATGGTCTACATAAGTATTTTATGACCTTTCATTTGACCTTTCATTTGATACTTATTACATTGACCTTTTGACCTTGACCTTGGAGATTTTTGTACTTATTAAAAAACTTTAACATTGGCTTACTTTCAAATTTCACAATTGTTTTCTAGTGAGAATACCCTACTTTTGGTACAAATTAATTAAATTTGCATTTAAGAAAAGCTTAATCTTTGCTATGTTGCCATACGGGGGCATCAGTGCTTTACAAACACATCTTGTTTTGTTTCAAAAATCTTATTGTACACACCGGTACTCTGAAGTTGACATCAAAAAGATGACTAAGTTTCTAATTCACAATTTATATCATATCTATGTTTTTTTAGGAGACTAGGTCTTCCAACAATCTATAAGAAGTCCGATACGTTATTAGCAGACCTATGTTTGTTTTCACATATAGTAGAATTTATGAAAAATCTTATGCATGAAAAGAAGAAAAAACATTTGCTGTGGCACGCAATGCAACAATTAGATATATATAAATACGGCGTATTGTCAATTACAAATGATTTTTTCCATTCATGTGTCAATACATCTTATGGGCTTGAGATAAATATACATTAGGATCTCCCATGGTTTGTGGTTGGATATGATTTGTATTCAACGAGTTGTGTGTAGATAACACACACCGAGTTGGATAAAGATCATATCCAACCTCAAACAATAGGAGATTCTTTTTATCACATATTTTGTTCACTATCAATCCATATTCTGTGTTTATTTCTATAATCATAGTTCCCTCTAGATTAGCTCGGACCAAATAATATATGTAACATACGTAAATAATATTACACTAGTAATACACAAGTTCGTAAAAATTTAAATGAAAGAATGTACGTATTTAACACTTTTTTTTGTAATTCAAGAAAATGTGTTCCAATAAATAAAGTACACTGATATTTGACTAATTAAGTCATTTACGAACGTTATTGACTTCAGTCAGATGACAGGCGGTCTTTTCCGTAGTGGTTTTACAGTTTTGTGAAAACATGTATGTTTACAATGATTTCCCCCCCATGAATCTCCATTCAAGAAGTTTTGAATTCCCCGTGAAACATCAACAATCATGGAACTTCCAGTATTTGATGTGTTAGTATTCTTTAATATTAGTATTTTGCGGTATTTGTGATTGAATTGGTTTGTGTCCAATTGAATGTGGCAAATCCAGGGTTGTTAACAGGAGGTGTGGAGTTCAAAGTAATGCCAGATATACATTTGTGTTGATTTTCATTGATGTTGCTGTAATTGTTAATGGATTGGACGTTTTATGGCCAGTTATCTGCATGATTTGATTTAGAGGTACTTGAACGTTGTTTTTGAGCGCTGTTGGTATAATTAGTGAGTTTTTTCTCCACCAATACCTGCTGTATTTGCCATTCTTTTCATTAAAGATGATAATTTGTCGACACCAACTGGCTGTCTTTTAAACCATTTCTCCGTGATTGACATTGCATGTTGCTGAGTATGTGTAGCTAAATAATATGGGTCATCAGGTCTTGAAAAAGCATCGGGTTTTTTTCTGAATATAGTTTGTAAATAGCAACAGGACATCGATCTGGCGCATCATTATTTGCCCACATTTTAGGTTTGACAACTTGAACATCCCTTGGATTTATTCCTTGTCTTGCTCATGATTTTCATTAAATGTCAAGTATTCTACGCCAGTAATATCGGTTTACAAACAAATATCACCCCAAGACATTGATCTGAGTTCATCCGAACCCCTCAGTCCAAAATAAATCGTATTGAACAACCAAATTGAATTTAGTATACTCTCAGGGGTACCCCTAACAGACCACTTTCCGACAGTTTATTTATTTCGATGTCAGTTAATGGATCTGCTTTATCTTACATGGTTCTTTACCCTCGTCTTTAGGAATACACCAAAGGTTTACAAAGGACAGAATTTAATTTGCTTGTAATTCTTTCATTAACAAAGATAACATATTAAAAGTATATATATATATATCATTTGAAAGGTTGTTAAATTTACTATTTAATGGTCTTAATTAAATTTTCATTTTTAACTTATTAAAAAATTATTAATATTTTAATGTAAATATTAGTGCATTTATATTTTATAAATCAACTTTTTTGTATTCCACTTCTCAAAGTCAAAATTTTGTCTCAATGTAGATTAAAGATTGAACTTTGAAATGGCAATGTCAGACCTGTTCCCTTAATCTCAACTTCATGAATAATTTTATCATTTTCAATTTAGAAGATTTCACCCAACCTGAGCCACCTCCTTAAATTTTTACAATTGAAGTATTTGGAATCCTTCTCTCAATCATGCACATGCATTTGTTTATTTACATTACGTCATGCGGCGTGGGAATACATAGTGTGGATACGAAAATGATATCCAATGAGCTATATCCACTAGATAAAGCATTAAGTATGTGATAAAAGATCCTTCCGAGTCTGATTCATTTGTTTCACATTTGGATATTTTACCTGAAAAAGACGTTTATAATAATCTAACGACCAAGCTTTATGATAAACGTGGTTACTTTAATATTTCTATCGTCAACTTTCCTTTTTATGCAACAATATACTTTCATCACACGAAATTTGTATATCTCAGTTAATTCGATACGCATGAGCATGCTCTTCGAATGAAAATTTTCTAAAACGAGTTAAATTATTGAAAAACAACTTGGTGAAACAAGAATATAAGCAGTCTCGTTTTCTTGCACATGTATATACTTTGTTGAAGTATTGCTTCAGGAACTCTTGTGGGTGACGTTTATAAAATATTTGGGGATTTTGGACTAAGTCACGTAGCGTAGAAAGGAATTTTCTTGATGTTGCTGATTGTATTCGACTGCGTGACGTAGAAACCAGTAATTCGAATGAGAATATATCTACTGTAACGTGCAACGAGGCCGAACTTGGTGTTTGGTGATATGTCTTGTATCACCAGGCGTTACACTTAGGTTCATTAACCTGTTAACTCAGGTTTTTGTTGACCAATACGATTATAATCAAATATTATACAAATACAATACAATAAATCAGCGGGTTTCTTCTTAATTGGACAACCACTAGCTGTGGTCAATGGGTGTCTCCCGCAATGAATTACTTCGGTCCTGCCAATTCACGAGTACTGCTGCATCTTGGCACTTCCTCCACTTCTATTTGTGGTATGCCACCTCTCTCTACAACCAAATGACTGCCTTATTCAGGTTGTACGTGCATTGGTGTACTGTGAAACACTTAGCCGTTTATCCCCTGCATCCGTCTGCCTTACTCAGGTCTTACGACCGAATGCAAGAGAAGAAACAAGTATTTATCCACTCCGTCACCAGAGAGGTCCCCTGAGTTCCTGTAACACAGCATGTATTACCTCAGTGCAGTCCCAGTACATATGCAGTTTCATACTACTTGTATGATCTGAGAATTAATATTTTTTAGTGTTTAAGAATTTATATAAAAACGTAGATCTAACGTTAATACGAAACTAAACAACAACCATTTCCGTTTCACTACAGAGGACTTCTGAGGTTAGTGGCATAAGATGTTTGCAGAGAAAAAGAAAATAATCTATATTATTGAATAATGACCGTAAGTGTCAGGTGCATAACTGAATTTGTAGCATTTCACTGGACACCCTTCATGTGAAAGATTGAAGATAACTATGTCTTTTTAAACAGTTTATTCAAAGACATTCTCAAGCTGAAAAATTTCCTACGTTTCTACATATTAACACAAACATATTAAAAAAATAGTAAGTGACATTTCAGAGCAGAATCCTAGAGAAAGTTGCAATTGGATTGTTGTTTTCTGCGTAGAGGCGAGACGTTGATGAATATCCAGCTACCCAAACTGTCTCTCCTTTGATTAACTCAAGAATCACCATGTTAGAAGCCGACGAATAATTATCATTTGTATCACCACGTGCACCAATGACAACTTGAGATACTCCGTTTTTATTAATTTTAACCCATGAGTTGGCGGTAGATTGTGAGATGATAGAACAAAAGAATAAATATGTCCCTTTTACCGGGGTCAAAAATACCCCCATACTTGGATTATATGCATTTCCTTTATTTGTTATAACATGCGGAAATGTAACTCTTCTGTTACCCCGGAATTCTGTGGTATTTGTAATCCCCGCTGTAAACATCACTTCTGTAAAGGGTGCCTCTGCAATAAAAGTATTAAAAGGTTGTTATGTCATTTCTTGAATTATTTGAATTATTATCTTAATCTTTAATTTTTCTGTATATAGTGGAGGTGTGGGTGGGGTGGTGGGGGAAGTTTTCAGTGCGTGGGTGTGTGTGTGTGTGTGCGTAGCCTAGTCGGGTAGTTTGTCTTTTTATCCGTAACAAAAGTATCGTAAATTGCATCGAGATCGACATCGAAAACTGTCTTGATTAATAGTTACGCTCTTTTGCGAGGGGATACTCGGCTTTGCAATGCCATTGTTTAATATTGGGATGTCAGTGTTATACGTTTTCCTAGGAGAGATATTACTTAAAACCATGCTTTTGCTGTTTTAGTTCCATATCCTTCTTCGTGTAAAGTCTAAATTTGTCATGCAGACAAAGGATCCTTCAAATGAAGATTTCTGCAACGAATCGATGATATCAGGATATAAAGTAAACGTAGATATTTTGCTATGAATACACTAAAACCGGTTCTACTAGCAAATTGTATGAAATCGCAGCAATCTGATGGCTCCGTATGGCAACACGGCAAAGGTTAAGCTTTCTCAAATGCAGACCAAAAATGTGTGTACCTAAAGTAAGGCTTTTTCACAAGAAACACAAATGTGAAATATAAAATGCTAGCACAACCTGTTCAAAGGCTATGACTGACTAAGGTTAACGTCTTTTTTAAGTTAGAATAAAGTCCAGTATCAAGGTCAAAGGGTCAAGTTTGTTGGTTTCTAAGTAAAGGTCTTGTCTCAAAGATTACAAAATTAATGGAAAGTGTGAAAGCGCTGACATTTACCCTTCAAAAATATTTTCAAAGTGAAAGATTTTTGTAAGTACGGAAAGGCCCGAGGTTATAGACTTTCTACCGTTACAAAGAAATGGCCATAGTAAATGTTTGAAATTTTTGTGTAAAGTTGACACCCAAAGTTGCGCGGAGAAGAAAATGCTACCCGGCGCGTGATTGGTCAATAAGAGAAAAGAGTTGGTATGTATTTGACAAGTGAAATAAAGTGGATAAAAATCTCATTTCAAGACTTGGGTTTCTTTGAGATATATAGGACTTACAGGTAAAAATTTGAAGGGAGGGGTGCCCTATGGTTAGAGATTTTTATTTGATGTCAAACACACATTGTTGTTAACAAATAGAAATTGAAAGTAGAAGTGCAACGGCGCGGTATATTTTTTCTGGCATGTTTTGTTTTCCGATATCTCGAACTTTCACGGCAAGAAGGTTATTTGCCCAAATCAAAATTCAATATATGTATGAGTGACAGGGGCTCAAGTTTGTATGGAAGTCTATGGCAAAACATTTGGTGGTGTTTGTCCTATAGAATAGGTATGTATTTCATGGAAAAAACATTGATTACAGCCAAAAATCAATCAGTTCCTATTATATCTTAGTTAGTTTTTACTATTTCTTAAAAAATTAAAGGGTTTGGAAAAGTTGAGGCTTACAACGGGGACTACACATGGTGTAAAAATGCCAAAAAATTTTCCTTAGCTTTTATTTTTTCAATAAATGTACATGTAAATAAATTTTAATAAAGATTTATGCTTAAATTTACTGTGAATATTGAAAATAATACAATATTGATATTTATAGGCACCAGCAATACACAAAACATATGAATATCCCCCTCGGAGTGTGAGAAATTCATTTAAATCCATGTATTTTTATGAGTGCAGACATTGGAGCACATTGACTGATCCTCTTTCAAATTTGTGTTAATCAGAGTTAATTGAATAATTTATAACAAAATTAGAATGCTGTTAAGTAATTAGGTAACTTTGATTTTACATAAGGAACCCAATCCAGCAACAAAGCCAGATTCAGTCATGTTATCAGTGCTGGCTTGATATAAAATTTATACTTTTGGTGAAACTTAGAGATTAGTAGTAGGAAATTAAATTTAAATTACTGTAAAATATATTTTAGCAGAAAATACATTGAAAATACAAGAAATTTGCCAAATTATTATTGAAAAAATGATGAAAAAAGAGTCTGAATATCCCTCCTCCTTGCCATTTCCAATCTTGATATTCTGCAGAAAAGAGGGAGGAGGGGGTATTTTTGTACTCTAATGCTACTGGAAAATGAAGGAATTTTTTTGAAAATGTGGTTATTTGAACACCAAGAGTCATGCTTAGCTGCAGTTACTCTTTCAATTTCTTAGATATTTTTAAAAATAATTATCTGAGTAAATTCTATATAAACATGATTATTTTAAAGCTATTTCATCATAAATACTTCTAAAAAAAATTCAAAAGATGGTGTGAATAATAAAAAATTATAATATAAGCTACTACATGCATTTATCAGTATGTTTTAATAAAACAAAATGTATTTCAACAATGCATTCTCAAGAAGGAGCAGATTAATGAATCCTCCCCTCTTACAATAAACAACACCTGGACACTCCCTGGATGGTCCCTTTGCTTTCATGTAGAGTTCCAAGGTATGGTTTTCTTAGAAAATCTAGTTAATCTCTTAATATTTAAGTTATTTAGACCTTTTATAGATAGAACATAAATTTCTTCAGAACAGCAGGTATTTAAGCATTTTGCTCACAATTGAGCACTGTATTCAGTCAGACAATATGATTTATTTGCTCTTGGCATTTAATCAATTCGTTAATTATGTCAATAATAAGATATGCTATGCAACTGAATATCTTTGCCTTTTCTGAGAATATACATATTTAACATCCATTACATGAAATGTTCATGAAAAGTGGCTAAAATGTAGGTCACCCCCCTTCAAAATTACAAAATTTTCAGCGGGGATGTATTTGATTCCCTGATGCCAGCAACCCATTGATGATACAATTCGTTTTAATCTTATGTCATTTTAAACTAGATCTAATTTCTTTCTTTCGATAGATTATTTTATCTACATTAGTTTTCACTCTTTTCACAACCCAGCTTTTTCTTACAAAAACCTGCTGATTTTCTTCATTTTTTTCATTAATGACGGGTACCCGCCACCCTGAATGATTAACATGATCTACCTTGAGAAATTAATAGAGATAATTAGAAAAACAAGCAGAACATATGCTAGATTAATCATTTTATTTCAAAAATTCGAAAGAAAAATAGAAAAATGCTTCAATTTATAGACATCTTTTCTGTTTTACAGATGTGGATCTGATTGATTGGGGTGTGAAATGTAACAGCCAATTGTGTACTTAAGCTAAGAATGTCTGTCCCAATATTCAAGAGGTGAGATAACCAATGGATCTGTGTTCTAAATTTACTAATTTGACCACTTTTTATAAATGTTTCTTTTACTCTATAGGAAAAACTCCTACATAAGCAAATACATGGGCTCAGACATTTTGGACACCCAAAGTTGTGCGGAGGAGAAAATGCTATCTAGCGCGTGATTGGTCAATAAGAGAAAAGACTTGTTATGTGTTTGACAAGTGAAATAAAGTTGACGCGGGCTGACTGATAAAAATCTCATGTCAAGACTTGGGTTTCTTTGAGATATATAGGACTTACCGGTAACAAGCTAATTCAGAGAATTTGTGTCCCCCGCTTAGGGAAAAAGTAAACCAGTTCGGGGATGGGGGGTCGGATCCCCTTGATTGAATTTGTAGAATGCGTAATAACTCTCTCCTCGTGCCCCTGTGCTAAAAATAGCGACATATGTAATGCAATAAATACCAATAAAACAAGCGGGGCGGGACACTTTGAGAGGGATGAGAGAGGTTCTAGGGAGTTCGGTATAAAATTACATTGCAAAAGCTTAAAATCTTCTTAAAATATCACCCGGAAAAGATAGTGTTTCATACAGACAGAATGTATAAATTTTAGACCTTGAACTTTGACCTTTTGACCTCAAAATCAATAGAGGTCTTCCTTGGCCCACAGGGAGTTGTTATGTAATATATCATTACAAAAGCTCAAAGGGTTCTCGAGATATCCTGTGGAAACGAAATTGTTATAACAGACAGAATTTGTTTATTTATGACCTTGACCTTTGACCTTCTGACCTCAAAATCAATAGGGGTCTTCTTTAGTCCATAGGATGTTGCTGTGCTAAATTTCATTGCGAAAGCTCGAAGGGTTCTCGAGATATTGTGTGGAAACGAAAGCGTTACAGACAGACAGAAAGACGGACGGACAGACCCAAATTAATATCCCCCACTTTTCAAGCGGGGGACAAAAATTTGAAGGGAGGGGTGCCCTTTGGTTAGAGATTTTTATTTGGTGTTAAACACACCTTGTTGTAAACAAATGGAAAATGAAATAAAAGTACAACGGCACGGTATATTTTTTTCTGGCATGTTTTGTTTTCCGATATCTTAAACTTTCACGGCAAAAAGGTCATTTGCCCAAAATTCAATATATGTACATGTATGAGTGACAGGGGCTCAAGTTTGTATGAAACTCTATGGGAAAACATTTGGTGGTGTTTGTCCTTTTACAAACAAACTTTCATAATTTATTTCGATCTTGTTTGTACGGTAGCCTATAAGAATCAATCAATGAAAACAAAAATAAAAGGCCTTATATGATGCCTTTCGAAAAGGCATAAAAACGCGAATAAATGCGTAATATCGCGTTTTAAAAAGTATGAAAAGGTGTTATTACACCTTATTGTGTCGATACAAGACGTAAATTACCTGGTTTATAGGTTTTAATACTTAAAACAAGCGCTGTTACGGAAGACGATATTTGTAATACAACGTATAGTTGTTGGGTTTTTTTATTATCACATGTATACGTTAGGCGTGTTAATGAGAATTTATTATGTTCATCTATACGTTTTGGGACTATTGATTTCCTAAACACAGACTGGTTAAATTCCGTGACAACTATTGAATACTTACGGTGATGATGTATTTCTGACCAACACGTTTGGGAATATTGATAAGGATACGGTACTTCGAATTTGGTTTGTGACACGTGGTACTGATGTCTATCTAAGCAACGCCGGAGTCCGAGTTCCATTTTGAATCTTTGTACATTTGTAAATTATAGTTGTAAAGTATTGTTGTTTTTTTTTTTCTTGATTGGCAAAGGTCATTCATTTTCTAGACTGATAAAAGTTAAGTTTACAAAATAACCTAACACAATTGAAGTCTATTGTGAAAATCAAAAAATAATGTGGTTTTTCAATCTACGTAAGTCTGACTTTTACATATTACATATACCATGTCTACTGAAGGATAGATGGTACAATAAAAAAAATGGATGCCTTGATTTTTATTTATTTTGGACCTCTTTGGGGATTTGGAGAGCGTTTCAAAAGTAACATTATTTTTTAGAAGAAAATAAATTGAAAAGTATTTCTAACAGAAATGATTCAAACATAATTCGATATAGAAACACCATTTATATTTTTTAATCTCATTTATACTATATTTTTCAAACTTTAAACATGTATATATTGCAGCTTACTTACCAGTCCTCTTTGACCATTGTAGCTTCGACTCTTTAAGGTCCTCATGAGCTTTTTCAAGAGATTTATTAACAGAGGCAGATAAAATACTTAACATGTCTTCTGTTCCAGTGACCCGATCAACTATATTATTTACACTTATTGTTTGTAAGGTCTCATTCATCTGATTTAGCTTTTCATCCAAAGTCTTTAATTCTCGTTTTAGTTCCAAGTTTTCTGCTGTCATTTGCTGGTCTTTTGACTCCAGATCCTGTATTTCATTCATAACACTCCCGAGCTTTGTCTGTAGAATTTTCTGATCGTTTTTATCCATGGCATCCATAACCAAGCCCTGTATTCTTTGTACCATAGAGAAGCGGACAAGACTCTCCTGATTCAGAATGTCAATTAGGACATTGGAGGCTTTATCAGATTCAGTACTAGGTACCAAACCCGTTTTATCAGATGTCTTGTTCTGAAGTAAGGACACCTGCCCAAATGTTTTATACATGCACAAGAAAAGTATAAAACAAGGTAAGTATAAAGATCCCATCACTATGGTTAACGTGTTTTCTTCAAAAAGCAACTGTATCGATTCATAGGCTGGCAAAAAAATAGCACTAGTTTTTCGGCATATTTACAGTTATATAATGCACACGGAAAACGAATATTTCTACTGAAATCTGAAATTTTGATTGGTTGTCAGTGAACTATGCTCAAACACAATAATGTTTATTACAGATAATGCGGTTTCCAGACACTTTTCAACTTTTGTATTTATTAATAATAATACATGCAGGCAGGTTTCCGTTTAAACAATGAGAACATTATTATTATTATTATTATTATTATTAGGTCTTTCCACCTTTCTGTGGAAAGACCTATTGAAATTGTTCTGTTTATTATTAGGTCTTTCCACCTTTCTGTGGAAAGACCTCTTGAAATGCTTCTGTTTTTATTTTATTTCTCACCTTATGTTTTG
>NW_026926725.1:0-28512 GCF_032062105.1 Saccostrea cuccullata | reverse complement strand
AGATGGTTACTTCCAGGTACAATCTGTACTTTACTCTTTACTTAACAATAGATGTACACTCCAGAGTACATGCAGTTATAATTTGTACTCCCCACTTAAAGCATCCAGCTTTTGTAAGAGAAGTTGAGCTCCTCTGAATGTCATTTTCTTCAATGAACTTCTGATTCCAGACAGCTGACTAATTACTGTGTCTGTTATTTCCGGATGATCCACTTCTAACAAGCTATTAAAAAAAATTCTCATTAATACTATTCTGAGGCACATATTTATTAACATGGAGAAATCAAAGTATTTTAAACATATTTGTTCATGTACCTTCAAAGTTAGTTTTGATATTCTCATAGATAGCATAGAAATACAAAGGACAAAAGAACTAAACTCACAATAGAAGTGTAAAGCAGCCTCTGTTACATGCAGCCCAGGACTTCAATGATCCCTCTTTCCTCAAGTGTTCTCAGTAAAACTTGAGAAATCAGCACTGAAAGTACAGAAAAGAAAATATATATACAATAGCTACAAGCATATAAAGAGTAGTATCAAGGAAACAATTTATGCTAGGACATCAGACCGAGACCTATGACTTCTTTTTATTATATTTCAAAGTATGTAATATAGTATGTAAGGCTACTGAATACTCATAAAATCACATTTTAATAACACAGAAAATATATGCAATATATACAATAAAATAAACAAACATATTTTTTTATCCAAGTCACCAGGAAAGCAAAATGTTACTTTCAAAGAAAATCTACTTTCAATATTAAGTTATTGAATGGATAAAGAACAAGAGGAACATGGGCCATATCGCTCACCTGAGAAACTTTGACCATTCTGTTCTTAACCAGATTGTAATACCTATTGTGACCCCATAGTACCCCACAGGTCATAATTTAAACAATTTAAATTCTACACTACCCCAGGATGCTCCCACATAAGTTTCAGCTTTTCTGGCCAAGATTTTAGTGGCCCTACCCTACCCCGGGGGGTCATGATTTGAACAATTTTGAATCTACACTACCCCAAAATGCTTCCACATAAATTTCAGCTTTCCCGGCTCACTGCTTCTTGGGATGAAGTTTTTTTAATGACCCCACCCTATTTTTGTATTTTCTTGATTATCTCCCTTTGGAAGCAGATTTG
The DNA here is from genome assembly GCF_032062105.1 of Saccostrea cuccullata. NCBI lineage: Eukaryota > Metazoa > Mollusca > Bivalvia > Ostreida > Ostreidae > Saccostrea > Saccostrea cuccullata. The sequence continues at coordinate 27,369 of NW_026926725.1, read as the reverse complement.
GCCCATTATTTTAACAATTTACCTGTAAATTCCCCTTTACATTAGGATGCTTTGTACCAAGTTTGGTTAAAATTTGTCCAGTGGTTCTTGAGAAGAAGTTGAAAATGTGAAAAGTTTATAGATGGACGGATAGCTAGACGGACGGACGGACTACGGACATCGGGTGATCAGACAAGAGGCCCATGGGCCACATTGCTCACCTGAGCACTAAGGGTAGGAAAAAGTAGAAAATGGCTTTTTATTGTAAAGTTTAAATCCAACAGTAGTCCCATGACCAATCATGGATTTGCTATCTTTTAGAAAATGATTTTTAAAGAATTTTCCTACTGTAGATCACGAAATTTTCGCGACACCTTAATTTCGCAAGATTGTCATTTACTCTTTATTAGCGAGACATAATTTTCACGAATTGTTGTTACTTCTCTATAAAATCTTAAGGTATACAATTATAATGTAATTTTCGCGAGCTCACTGTCTCGCGAAATTACGCAAAAATAAAGTTCTCGCGAATAATAAGTGATTTACAGTATATATATCTTTAAAAACTTTGGTCGGCCATTTTGGCCTCTGCCCTACCCCTGGGGGTCATGATTTGAACAAATTTGAACATACACTACTTGAGCATGCTTCCATATAAATATGATGAATTATGGCTTTGTCATTCTTGAGAAGAAGATGTTTAAAGAATTTTCCTATATATTTCTATGTAAAACTTTGGTCGGTCATTTGGCCCCGCCCTACCCCCGGGGGTCATGATTTGAACAAACTTGAATCTACACTACCTGAGCATGGTTCCATATAAATATGATGAATTATGGCTTTGTCATTCTTGAGAAGAAGATTTTTAAAGAATTTTCCTTTATATTTCTATGTAAAACTTTTGTCGGCCATTTTGGCCCTGCCCTACCCCGGGGGGTCATGATTTGAACAAACTTGAAACAACACTACCTGAGCATGCTTCCATATATATATGATGAATTATGGCTTTGTAATTCTTAAGAAGGTTTTTAATGAATTTTCTTGTATATTTCTATGTAAAACTTTGGTCGGCCATTTTAGCCCCGCCCTACCCCGGGGGGGTCATGATTTGAACAAACTTGAATCTACACTTCCTGAGGATCTTTCCCCATAAGTTTCATCTTTCCTGGCACAGTGGGTCTTGAGAAGAAGATTTCTAAAATATGCCACCAAATTTTCATTAATTACCAATTATCTCCCTTTGAATGAGGGCGTGGCCCTTCATTTGAACAAACTTGAATCCCCTTCACCCAAGGATACTTTGTGGCAAGTTTGGTTGAAATTGGCCCAGCGGTTCTTGAGAAGAAGTCGAAAATGTGAAAAGTTTACAGACAGATGGAAGGACAGACAGACGACAGACAAAATGTGATCAGAAAAGCTCACTTGAGCTTTCAGCTCAGGTGAGCTAAAAACCCTCTCTACACAGCACACACAGAGTTCTGATTCTATAATCTATGGCTTTTTTTGCAGTTAGAATGATCTGCTCTTTAATCTAAATTCTATAAAATAGAAATTCACAATATATTACACAATTTGTAATCAATTCAAGCATTCTTAACATTTTAAAAGGCCAGGATAAATTAATTGAACATGTCATTTACATGTACTTTCTCCTTAGAAGGAAATAAAAGTGATTTGTATTCACTGATACTCTCTTGATATCCATTAAAAAAAAGGTTTGAGATAGAGAATTTTCAGAATAGTTCTTTTTTAACATGTTTAAACAAAACTAGAACTGTCCAAACGGGAACAAAATACCCCCCGCTGGGTTTATCAGAAGTGCTAAATCATGAATATTTTATGGATCTAAGAGAAGAGAGAAATGCTAAAACATTTTTAGTGCACATGTAATTGCTCATCATATTTTTTATAAATGAAATGAAGGCACAGCCTAATAAAAAAAAAAACTAAATATACAGACCAGACAAAAATTATGAACTTTTTCTGTCAGTGACCTTGAACTTGCATAAATGACCTTGGTTCAAAGTAATGACACAACCTCAGGTCATAAGCAATGTTTGTGTGAAGAAGTAGATTCAGTCCCCCTGCCCTTTTGAGTCCCCCTGCCCTTTTAATTCAAGAGCAAGTTTTTCCATAATAATGAAAGATATTGACCGGACACACATTATAAAATTTTTCTTCCAGTGACCTTTAACTTCCCCAAATGACCTTGATCAAAGGTCATGACACACCCTTAGGTCATGAGCAATCTTTGTGTGAAATGAGAACTTACAAAGTTTATCCATAAGAAAGATATGGACCGGACAGGAATTATGAAATTTTTCTTCCAGTGACCTTGAACTTCCCTAAATGACCTTGGGTCAAGATCATGACATACCCTTTGGTCATTTACAATCTTTGTGTGAAGTTACAACCTACCAAGTTTATCCATAAGAAAGATATGGACCGGACACGAATTATGAATTTTTTCTTCCAGTGACCTTGAACTTCCCCAAATGACTTTGGGTCAAGGTCATGACACACCCTTAGGTCATGGGCAATCTTTCTGTGGAGTAGTAGATTCTAATGTTCCTCCGTAAGAAAGATATGGAACGGACACCTTTGCTCAGACAGACAGACAGCTAGCAAGACGGACAGACGAGGTGATTCCTAAACCCCCAAACTTCGTTTGCGGGGGGCATAAAAAATGTATGCGACTTCTATGTAACATTTATTTGATATATTCTATTAATCCATAAAGTTTTTCTGGTACAATAAAAAGATTTATATTACATTCAAATTGAAGTATTTCCATTTCAACTTCAAGTTCTATCATATTATAGTTTAAAAAATTATAAATGAATAAAGAAATATAGAATTTTAGATTCAAAGCCATCATGGACCCCCACCACAGTGCCCAGGATGCGAACAGATGTGACCTTTGTGAGACAGCTTTTGTACAGATGTACTACTGCGATTTCTGTCATGTCAACCTCTGTAAACCCTGTATTGAAAACACATTGCTGATGACTATAAACAAGAGGCCCATGGGCCACATCGCTCACCTGAGAAGCTTTGACCATTCTGTTCTTTACCAGATTTCCCCCTTGTTATACATAATGCATCCCCACCCTACCCCACTGATCATAATTTAGACATTTTGAAATCTACACTACCCCATGATCCTTCCATGGGCATATATGTTTCAGCTTTTTTGGCCAAGTGGTTCCTGAGAAGAAGATTTTCAAAGATTTTTCCTATATATTTCTATGTAAAACTTTGATTCCCTATAATGGCCCGGCCCTTCCCCCAGGGGTCATGATTCCTACAATTTAGAATTTATACTGCCCCAGACTGCTTCCACATAAGCTTCACTTTTTCTGGCCCAGTGGTTCTTGAGAAGAAGATTTTCAAAGATTTTTCCTCTATATTTCTATGTAAAACTTTGATTCCCCATTGTGGCCCCGCCCTTCCCCCGGGGGTCATGATGTGAACAATTTAGAATCTACACTATACTAGGATGCTTCCACATAAGTTTCAGCTTTTCTGGCCCAGTGGTTCTTGAGAAGAAGATTTTCAAAGATTTTTCCTATATATTTTTTTATAAAACTTTGATTCCCCATTGTGGCCCCGCCCTTCCCCCGGGGGTCATGATGTGAACAATTTAGAATCTACACTATACTAGGATGCTTCCACATAAGTTTCAGCTTTTCTGGCCCAGTGGTTCTTGAGAAGAAGATTTTCAAAGATTTTTCCTATATATTTCTTTATAAAACTTTGATTCCCCATTGTGGCCCCGCCCTTCCCCCGGGGGTCATGATTTGAACAATTTAGAATCTACACTATACCAGGATGCTTCCACATAAGTTTCAGCTTTACTGGCCCAGTGGTTCTTGAGAAGATTTTTTAATGACCCAACCCTATTTTTGTCTTTTCTTGATTATCTCCCCTTGCGAGGGGATATGTCCATTCATTTTAACAATTTAAATTCCCCTTCACCTAAGGATGCTTTGTACCAAGTTTGGTCAAAATTGGCCCAGTGGTTCTTGAGAAGAAGTCGAAAATGTGAAAAGTTTACAGACGGACAGACAGACGGACAGACAGACAGACAGACAGACGACGGACAAAATGTGATCAGAAAAGCTCACTTGAGCCTTCGGCTCAGGTGAGCTAAAAACATCAAATTGTCCCATTTCAGCAAAGGAAATCCAAAGTGATCAACACATCCACCAAAGCCTGTGAATTACAATGCAAAGAATGTGACATCCCTATTTATGCTACATGCTCCCTATCTGAGAATCATAAGAGACGTAAATTATCAACCCTATTTGAAAGAGACAAACCATTGAAAAAGATTTATTAAAGGAAATAGAAAAACATTATTTCCCCATTATATGAAAAAACTGCCACTGATACAGAAACCAAGATAGAAGGCTTAGACAGAGAATATGAGAAACTTACAGCTGCAGTACAACACCATGGAGAAGAATGCCACAAAGGAATTGACAACAGAAATAACAGAGATGAGATTCAAACACCAGGACATTCTGAAGAAACATCTGGATGAAATCAAACAGATACAGTAGGTTATTGAACAAGCATGGCTCAATCTGAAAAAAAGTGGAAGAATCAAATGAAATATATATCTACAACTATGTATATAGAAATTATACCTCAAAAAACAAAGAATTCAGCATGCAAACTCCCTCCAAAAGTTCAAGTATCACTGCCAATATTTAGCCCAAAGACAATAGATACTGAACAGCTGAAGAAGTTGTTTGGATCTTTGACACCATTATCCACCAAAACAAAAGAAAAAGGCTATACACAATAAAAAAGAAGTACCCAGTACACAAACTAGAAAATTTCTGGAAGAACCAGAACTTATCATCTTCTGGAAGAACCAGAACTTATCATCTCTATAAATACTGGATATGAAGAACTCTGCAGTGTTACCTGTTTTAGTGAAGAAGAAATCTGGATAAGGGCACACAGAATCAATGAGATAAAATGCTTCAATATTCAAAGCTCACTTACCAATTAAGACAATCAAAACAAAATCCCTGAAATGGCCAGTTAATATAGCAGTGACAGGTGATGGGAATCTATTGTACTGTGACTTGGAAACAATTTTAGACTGTGAATAAAGTGAAGAATGAAAAGACACAGATGATGATCATACTACAGGACTGGAGACCTGACAAACCCTGTGTCACTTCCTCTGGTGATCTCTTGGTTAATATGTACAGTGTTACTTGTAGTTATCTCTTGCTTTCTATGTTCAGTAAAACACAGTCCAGAGTTGTGCGTTATTCAGGCTCCTTACAGAAACAAACAATTCAGTTTAATGAGGAGGGTAATTAACCTCTGTATTCAGGAAATTACAAAATTAAATACATCTGCAGTGAGAACAAAAACCTGGATATCTGTGTGGCTGAATTTGAAGCTGGTGCTGTAGTTGTGGTCAATCAGGCTGGAAAACTCCGATTTAAATACACTGGCCATCCTTCTACCTCAAAGAACAAACCATATGAACCCTGTGGCATCACAACAGACAGATCCTGACAGCAGACTGTAATAACCACTGTATCCACATCTTAGACCAGGACGGACAGTTCCTGTGTTATATAGATAACTCTGATCTGAAGGATCCATATGGTTTATGTGTAGACAAAAGTGACAATCTGTTTGTGGCTGAGTACAAAGGAAATTTTCAAAAGATAAATTTTTTTTCAGAATCTGTAATGTGACACCCAGTGAAAAAAATGATAGCCATAGTCAGGTATTGTGACTGAAAACCATGTGATATATTGCAATTATCTTACTTTGAATATTGCATTATATTGCGATATATTGTAGATTACTTACCATTAATACTGTATACAGGGTTATTTTCGCCCCATCTTATTTTCGCCCTTTCACACTTGCAAACAATTTTGCCCCATTTTAAATTCGCCCAATCCTAGTTTTGTTTAAGAAATTATACTGTATTCTTTGAATTCGCCCTGTTTTAAATTTGCCCAAATGAGGGTAGAGCGAAAGGGGCGAAAATAAAACGGGGGCGAAAATTTCCCTGTATATAGTAAATTTAAGCAGAAAGGTTGAAATGCTGTCAAGTTCAAAGACTATTTTACAAGAGGCCCACGGGCCTTATAGGTCACCTGAGTATCATGTAACAACTTTCCAGCGATTGTATTTGGTTCATGTTTTAATCCAAAAGCCATAAAATTCACAAATTTTGAAGGAGGCACCATTGCTTATCAAAGGACAGATTTCAAAGCATTAATTTATTTTTAGTCAAAGTACCCCCCTGGTACCCCTGACCCAGTGGCCCTGAAATTATCTATTTTGAAAGAGGTCCCTTTCTTCATTATAAGGCCAGCATTTTTTTTATGTTCAGGTTTAGTTATGAACATGAGAATAAAATTTTTTTTAAATATGTGTTAGGAAAATGTGTAGACATTGTTCTAAAATTTACTTGATGCCTTAAATTATAATTCCTATCATAAAACAGACAGGGAGAATTGGGGAGTAGGGTGAACATTTTTTCAATTAAGTGTAAAATAATTTTTCTGGCTGATACAAATGATACTACATGCCTGTATATATTTGTATATTCTTGCCTTTTAATAGTTGAATTTTTTTTTTATTTCTTCAGGTTATTGTTTATTTCTTCCTCAAATGGACTTAACTTCTCCCATAGTTTTATTCATTACATCTGATGCATAAGCAACCCTTTTCTGAAGAATGATGCTTAGACTGTAAGCTATAACAGAGTCCTAAACAATGTCGCTGGCAATATACAATAGCTACCACGGGCAGTTTAAAACCTGGGGGAGGAAAATAATTTACAGACAGATACTTTTGAAACGAATAAATAATTATCTCACCAGCATGTCATTGTGCAACAAAGTCGTCAGCATTTTATTTGTCCTTTGAACGTGTGAAACGTTTTGAATGGCACTCGTATCGAAGAATTTTACACTAAACCAAGCTATCTTGAAGTTCTCAGACCATCTAGCTTTTTTTACCCGCCGTTTCATCTTAAAACCGGAAGTGCGACTTCGTAAATTTGAAATCTCGATCCTGACTCAAATTAGACATCAGAAAGAAAACCAGAAGTCTCTGTTGAGACTGAAGCTCTACTGGTTCGTACTTATAGCAAAGGAAGAGAAAAGTACTTAAGCAATAAATAGAATAATGATCCTTGATTAAGTCTCTTAATGTTCTTAGTGTAGTCTACTTGCATGTCACATTATATTATAATCACACTAAAACTGTATTTTGAGTAGCATTTGAGAGTATTTAACAGAAATTTCTATTTCCCGTGGCAACACCGTTCATCGAAATCAAAAACTGACACACAGAATTATGTATCTTAGTGTAGTCTACTTGTGTGCCAATTGAAATCAGACAAAAACTGTAGGAGGAGTAGCATTTTGAAAGAATTTCACAGAAATTTCTATTTTTAGTAACAACGTCAACACCGTTCATCGAAATCTAAAACCTATATACAGAATTATGTATCTTAGTGTAGTCTACTTGTGTGCCAAGTTATATTGAAATCAGACCAAAACTGTAGGAGGAGTAGCATTTTGAAAGAATTTCACAGAAATTTCTATTTTTAGTAACAACGTCAACACCGTTCATCGAAATCAAAAACCGATATACAGAATTATGTATCTTAGTGTAGTCTACTTGTTTGCCAAGTAATATTGAAATCAGACCAAAACTGTAGGAGGAGTAGCATTTTGAAAAATTGTTTACAGACGGACAGACAGCTAGACGGACGGACGACGGACGCATTACTATCGCATAAGCTCTTCTGGTCTCTGACCAGTAGAGCTAAAAATTGTTTTATTTTTTTCTGAAAATTCAAAACCTTGAGTGGAGGGTTTGTAAAACTGAAAATAAAATAAATCCTGGCCTTAAATATGTAATTAGATCATAAGTATATTAACCAGAAGCAAAGGATAAGATGTTCAAAGAATTCATGCATTTCACTATACAATCATTAGAGCCCCCCTTCCCCCCCTAAAACAAGAACCCCTGACCCTGGGCCATAAAATTCACAGTTTTGGTAGAGGCACTCTTGCTCATCATAACTATGCACTTAGTTTATTTAATACCCAGGAGCAGAGAAGAAGATTTTCAAAGAAATAATGCATTTTCACTACCTACTTATTTAGCCCCGCCCTAGCACTAGAACCCCTGACCCCAGGGCCATGAATTTCACAATTTTGGTAGAGGACTCATTGCTGATTACAATCATGCAAACAATTTGACTGCCTGATGTCCAGGAGTAAAGAAGAAGATTTTTAAAGATTGCATTAATTTTAGTGGTTTTGGCCCCACCCCCAGGCCCCAGGGGGGCAAGGATAATGAAATTCACAATTTTTGTTCCCCTTCACCCATAGATGCTTTGTGCCAAATTTGGTTGAAATTGGTTCAGTGGTTGCAGAGAAGAAGCTGAAAATGTTCAAATGTTAACGCATGACTGACGACGATGGACGAAAACAGATAGCAATAGGTCACCTGAGTTTACTCAGGTGACCTAAAAATATAAAACATTTTTTTTTTTAAAGTGGGGGGGGGGGGGGGGGGGGTATTGAAGTAGCATAAAATGTTAGTTTAAGATTAAAATAATACATACTATATAAAAATTTTATTGAGGCCACAGAATAAAATTAAAACCCATTTTTGTGTCGTTTGGTGTTATAGTCTAACCCAACCTAATTTGACATTATGACATACAATTTGGAACTGGCCCATATCTACTGTTTTTTAATACCCCCCACTTGAAAAGTGGGAGGCTATACTGTAATTGGTATGTCCGTCCATCAGGCTGTACATCCAGCTATCTGTACGTCCGTTCGTCTGTTACGCTTTTGGGTACCCATCTCTTATCCGCAACTCCTCTCATACCACTGAGTGAAATTTAATAAAACGTTCACAGAATCTTTATTACATATTGGCATTGTGCACCTCCTATTTTACTTTTTGATCAGACACATATTTTGGGTTTCCCGGCCACAGCAAAACATGGACTTTGCAATTATAACCATATGGGAGGCAGGGGGCATCATTTAGTGAGCTCATAGCTCACAGTACCTCTAGTAATATACATACTCCTGTTTTATATGAAGATGTTTAAAATGGCATAAACGTTATAAAACAAATTAAAGCAGCACTGCATCAAGTAAAAACATGCATGGATGCATGACCATTTCCTTGTAATATATGATGTTCGTGTATATTGAACTAAACATTTCATTGCGACGTCGACCATTTCGATTCCATGTGAGATTTTGAGAACCACAGTACACATGGCATACATCCTGTAGAAATTATTTTTTAAAAATATTTGTTGGTCTGTCTGTTCACACATTATCCTTGATAACAAAAATAATGTAACACAGTTTTTTGTATAGTGGATGTTTCATTCTAAGTATAGTAAAAGGTTGAAATGAACTGACAGGAGCATTGCAGTTCACTCATATTTGTCAAGTTTATTTTTGAAAATAAACTTACGACACAGATTCAGCGAACACCTCTCCTGTGATAGAATCATACAAGGATTGTGAGATGTCCATTAGCTTATCCACCTCACGCTTTGCTTCCTGTCCAATCTCTAAACACATGATGTCTATGACCTCCCAGAATAAAAATTTGGCAGTCTCCTTCACTTCCTGAAAAAATTATCAGAGTGAAACTTAATTCATGGCACATCTAAATGTAATAAACTTGAAGCTGAACAGTAATATTGAAATTGCCTCATACAAACTCTTTTACATACCCTGGGGCTTTATTGACCCTTCTTAGTACAGGGTCCTGTACCCTTTCAATTGGGAATTTTGAATTGAAAAAGTGGAAAAATTTGGAAATATTGAGGTCATTACATTATGTTAAAATGTTGAATAAAAAGTGACTTTGAAGATTTATTCTCTATTCACATCTTTATCATTAAAATCTCGAAATTCAAGTTTGTTTTAACATAATAAGCATTGTAAGGCCATAATAAAAATATTCCTAGATTCTCATCCCCGCCCGCCCCAATTTTATACCCCCCTCAGATAAACTCAGATGACCTATTGCTATCTGTTTTTGTCCGTCGTTGTGCGTCGTGCGTTAACATTTGAACATTTTCAGCTTTTTCTCTGCAACCACTGAACCAATTTCAACCAAATTTGGCACAAAGCATCTATAGGTGAAGGGGAACAAAAATTGTGAATTTCATGATCCCTGCCCCCCCTGGGGCCTGAGGGGTGGGGCCAAAACCACTAAAATTAATGCAATCTTTAAAAATCTTCTTCTTTACTCCTGAACATCAAGCAGTCAAACTGTTTGCATGATTGTAATTAGCAATGATTGTAATCAGCTTCTTCTCTGCTCCTGGGTATTAAATAAACTAAGTACATAGTTATGATGAGCAAGAGTGCCTCTACCAAAATTGTGAATTTTATGGCCCCAGGGTCAGGGGTTCTTGTTTTAGGGTGGGGCTCTAATGATTATAATTATAGTGAAATGCATGAATTCTTTGAACATCTTATCCTTTGCTCCTGGTTAATATACTAATGATCTAATTACATATTAAAGGCCAGGGTTTATTTTATTTTCAGTGTAACAAACCCTCCGCTCAAGGTTTTGAATTTTCAGAAAAAATATAAAAAAAAATCTTTCCGATGTCAAATTTGAGTCGAGATCGAGATTTCAAATTTATGAAATCGCACTTCCGGTTTTAAGATGAAACGGCGGGTAAATAAATCTAGATCTGAGAAGATAGCTTGGTTTAGTGTAAAATTCATCGATACGAGTGCCATTTTCACCCGTTCAAAGGACAAATAAAATGCTGACGACTTTGTTGCACAATGAAATGCTGGTGAGATAATTATGTATTCGTTTCAAAAGTATCTGTCTGTAAATTATTTTCCTCCCCCAGGTTTTAAACTGCCCGTGGTAGCTATTGCATATTGCCAGCGACATTGTTTAGGTCTCTGTTATAGCTTACAATCTGAGCATCATTCTTCAGAAAAGGGTTGCTTATGCATCAGATGTAATGAATAAAACTATGGGAGAAGTCAAGTCCATTTGAGGAAGAAATAAAAAAAAATTCAACTATTAAAAGGCAAGAATATACAAATATATACAGGCATGTAGTATCATTTGTATCAGCCAGAAAAATTATTTTACACTTTATTGAAAAGATGTTCACCCTACTCCCCAATACTCAGTCTGTTTTATGATAGGAATTATAATTTAAGGCATCAAGTAAATTTTAGAACAATGTCTACACATTCACCTAACACATATTAAAACAAGAGGCCCATGGGCCACATCGTTCACCTGAGAAGCTTTGACCATTCTGTTCTTTACCAGATTTCCTCCTTGTAATACATAATGAATCCCCACCCTACCCCACTGATCATAATTTAGACATTTTGAAATCTACATTACCCCAGGATCCTTCCATGTGCACATAAGTTTCAGCTTTTCTGGCCCAGTGGTTCTTGAGAAGAAGATTTTCAAAGATTTTTCCTATATATTTCTATGTAAAACTTTGATTCACCATTGTGGCCCCGCCCTATCCCAGGGGTTATGATTTGAACAATTTAGAATCTACACTACCCCAGGGTGCTTCCACATCAGTTTCAGCTTTTCTGGCCCAGTGGTTCTTGAGAAGAAAATTTTCAAAGATTTTTCCTATATATTTATATGTAAAACTTTGATTCACCATTGTGGCCCCGCCCTACCCCCGGGGGTTATGATTTGAACAATTTAGAATCTACACTACCCCAGGTTGCTTCCACATCAGTTTCAGCTTTTCTGGCCCAGTGGTTCTTGAGAAGAAGATTTTCAAAGATTTTTCCTATATATTTCTATGTAAAACTTTGATTCACCATTGTGGCCCCGCCCTTCCCCTGGGGGTCATGATTTTAACAATTTAGAATCTACACTATACCAGGATGCTTCCATATAAGTTTCAGCTTTTCTGGCCCAGTGGTTCTTGAGAAGAAGATTTTTTAATGACCCCACCCTATTTTTGTCTTTTCTTGATTATCTCCCCTTGTGAGGGAACTTGGCCCTTTATTTTAACAATTTAAATTCCCCTTTACCCAAGGATGCTTTGTACCAAGTTTGGTCAAAATTGGCCCAGTGGTTCTTGAGAAGAAGTCGAAAATGTGAAAAGTTTACAGACAGACAGACGGACGGACAGCTAGACGGACGGATGGACGATGGACAAAATGTGATCAGAAAAGCTCACTTGAGCCTTCGGCTCAGGTGAGCTAAAAATGAAGATATATTGAAAGACTTTTAAAGAATTGATTTTTAAAAATATACTTTGACCAACATCACAAAATTTATATAGCTGGCCCAAACTGGCAGATGATGAAATAAGCAATTAAATGTTCTACTTTCCTATTTGTAAGCATTTATTTATGTGTCCAGTGGTAAGGGGCCTATTAGAATAGCATAAAAAAGAATGTACAAATGTTAATAATTGATTTATCAAAATTTTTTTTTTTTACATTTCCTTCTCCTTCGGGACTTTTTTATTCTCATGTTCATAACTAAACCTAAACATAAAAAAATGCTGGCCTTATAATGAAGAAAGGGGTCTCTTTCAAAATAGATAATTTCAGGGCCGCTGGGTCAGGGGTACCAGGGGGGTACTTTGACTAAAAATAAATTAATGCTTTGAAATCTGCCCTTTGATAAGCAATGGTGCCTCCTTCAAAATTTGTGAATTTCAAATTTTTTTTTTTTACATTTCCTTCTCCTTTTGGACTTTTTTATTCTCATGTTCATAACTAAACCTAAACATAAAAAAATGCTGGCCTTATAATGAAGAAAGGGGTCTCTTTCAAAATAGATAATTTCAGGGCCGCTGGGTCAGGGGTACCAGGGGGGTACTTTGACTAAATTAAATTAATGCTTTGAAATATGCCCTTTGATAAGCAATGGTGCCTCCTTCAAAATTTGTGAATTTCATGGCTTTTGGATTAAAACAAGAACCAAATACAATCACTGGAAAGTTGTTACATGATACTCAGGTGACCTATAAGGCCCGTGGGCCTCTTGTTTTATTTCTGTTTTTCTTTGTCTTAATTCTGATCGGGATCGGTATTCATCTACCATTCTACTTTCTTTTTAAATCCTGCGAAAGTCGACATGATTTTGACAGCTAAAAAAGATAGTTATTCCTGTAATATGGTACATGCATATATATTTTAAACAAAGGTCATTGGTCAAAAAAGGATTGGTGATGATGTGAAGAAAGAGATAATTGAACGTTTACTACAGTGGGTCCCGTTTAAACGGATAGTCAGGTTGTCAGAGTAGTTTTATCCGTATAGCCGAATATTGGAATAGCCGATTGCAATATTTGCCGTACAAACGGCAGATCTTCAGTACATAAGTAACAATTTCAACATGGTTGTATTACGTACCTGTACTTTCGTTTTCGTTTGATGAATGTACCAAGTCAGGAAATGAATTATTTCAGGTTTTAATAACAAGTTCAATATGATTTTGTATGAATAATTTGTTTTTAATTGAAGTGTGAAACTTATTTTCATCTTTATTTAGCACCAGGTACCTTTTTACATTCACCCCATTCGTTGATGGCCTCCATTTTGGAAAACGGAAGTTGATTGAATACATGACTATATTACATAAACCATTTTTTTCCGGATTGCTGATTAATAAATTTAAAAAAAATGTTTATTGTTTCATCTTTATCTGTATTTGTATGTCATTTTCAAGCACATAATAGATATATACGTATATTTATATGGGGTGCATGTGATTTTATTGCAAATCTCGCCTGAAAGTATTACACTGCGGTTGAAATAGCGTTGCCTTGAGTGATGACACTGTTGGATTTGACAATTGAACAATTTGAATCACGGATTGCATTCTATAAAACAAGCGCTTTAATTGGTTGATATGGACCCGCCCACTCTCGTGCAGTATCCTTTGCCTTTGTAAGTTGGAAAGCGTCTTACGGCCTTGTGATGGTCGAAAACCGATGGTGACTTTTTGAACAAAAAAAATATAAAAACAAACAAAGACTAACTATGAAATCACTTTATAACATGTGATATATTCCTATCGCAGATTGTACATGTATATCGTTTGATGACAAACACTAATTTCATTTTATCCTACATGTAATTCTGCCGATTTTCTATTCACGGCATTTTCAATTTTCAGTGGTGCAAATTGAAAACGCGTTCGTGCGTAGAAAGCATATCCAGCTAATATCGGAGCACCCGTTGAAAAAATATAAATTCATGTGTGGTAAAACATCAGATTTAATTAAAAGTTTACTGTTTTGTTGTCACGAGTTTCAAAAATACCATGTTTCAAATGTGTGCATACCTATTTTAATTGTCGTCATGGCAATATTTAAACTTGCGATCTGGAATCTTAAAATTGCACTTAAAAGTGAACACATATCCAACTAAATGACCAAGTGCTACCATTTAATAGACAGTCTAATTCTGATAATTTAATTTAATACCCAAGCGAAGTGTCATACTCAAACTGAAAAGTTCAATAATTAAAATTTCACGCCGAACAAAATTGAACACAAGCCAATTATCAATGATCAAAATTAACACCCAAGCCGGTCATCACTATTGTTATCAAAATATATCGATCTACTGTGCCCACTGCTAACACAGGTAAGGTGCTGGCGTGCGTTCAGCCGTGACTAATCCCCTCATTGTCGTAATTTGACTGGAAGTGTCAAACTTGTGTAAACAAAGGATTTTTACACGGAAGGTAGAGGTGTGAACAAGACAATTATTATGAAAATCACTACATAGGCAATTTAGCCACATATGATCCACATATGCATTGCCTTTCATATGAAGATCATATGTGGATCATATGAGAATCATATGTTTATATAATCATATGAGAATCATATGTGGCCAATCATATGAGAATCATATGATCATGCATATGTTAATCATATGAAGTAATATACATATGATTCTCATATGAAAGGCCTTACATATGAGAATCATATGTATATTTTGGCAGTGGTCATATGAGAATCATATATATGAAACTGATCATATGAGAATCATGTGAAACCATATTCACTAATTTGCCCTTGTTATACTCAAGTAAAAATCATATGAATATTTTGACAGTGATCATATGAGAATCATATGACACAGTGATCATATGAGAATCATATGAAACAGTATTCACTAATTTGCCCTTAGTATACTCAAGTAAAGTTTCAATTTCAATTATATAAAATTATCTCAATAGTAATTTAAATGTACATCAATTTCAAAAGAATTTGTTAGCAAAAACTCATGTTAAGTTCTACTCTGTTTAACACCCCCCTCCCCCCTTTTCCCTTATAAAAAAAAAACTCTCACAATTTTCTTTTTCTGTAATAATGCATATCCCAGACAAAATTGATAAAGAATAAATTAATTTGCTTTTTATTTCAAATCTTTTGGGTTTGGGTTTATTACTTGAGTAAAATTTAAAAAATCCGTATTTTTCCCGGACCGGTTTTGACTTCTATCGGATGAAAGTGTACGTCATATTTGACGTCACTGCTGCAGCAGAAGTGCTGAGTGTTGGAAAAAGTAAGTAATCTCCTAACAATTTTTAAAGACCTTTAATTCATATTGTTTAAATATCGTTTCATTACGGTTACAGGTTCGTATGAACTCATCTCTGTAATACTCTCATCACTTGTAATTGTTAAATTAATGCATTTCGTAAACTTAACCTACATAACGTTGGTGATCTGTAAGTAATTTTGGATAAATTTGTTTCTGAATGGATGTAAACATTACAATTTACATGTTAGGCTAAAGGCATTACTTTGTTTTCTTTTTGTTTTGACTTTTGTTACGTACTGATTTGAAAGTGAAAGTAGAAACCCTGTATAGCAGTTTGGCGCTTTTGTATGTTGAGATTGTTATCAAGTCGATTCTTTCATCAAGTTAATGACAAATGTTTGTTTTTATGTCCTATAGATGCATTCAACAACTTGAGTTCAGTGTCACCGTGCTGCTTTTTTATTATGTCCAAGAAGCCCAAAGCTGATAACCCAAACGGAAAAGATTTTTAACAAACTACTATTAAACCATCAACAAACTACCAACAAACTATATTTTAGTGGTTTGTTAAAGTAGTTTGATAGTATAGCATTTAATGAAACACAAACAAACCACTGTTTCTAAAAATAAGTAAAGTGGTTTGTTAGTCTTTCATTTCTGCTGATTGTGATTTCTTTATAGTTTGTTAGACTTGGTATCTTGCAACAGTGTTTTATTAGTAGAGCATTTGCATCTAACCACATGGGAAATTACTTTACAGACATGTTTAGGGTTGAATTATCTGGAATTGTTGAAGTTTCTAAGAACAGCTTAATCTTTACATCCGGTGTTAGCTATTTGCGCCAATTTTCAAACCACCATGCAGGTCAGAAACAAAGGAACTGGTGAAAGGACATTCAAATTGTTAGTATCGTTCTACAAGATTGTGACATGACTGGAAAAAGCAGCAATTAACATTATTAAAAGATGGATCTAGATACAGAAGAGGTATTTAATGCATGTCATGAAGTTCCTTTTTGCCTAAAATAATTAAGGCTGGACTACAGTAATGAACCTTCTGTGTATGTGGATGTGTATGCTTTTTACTAGCTTTGGGTTTTTATCAATTTCAGATTGACCTATAATTCCTATACTAGTTTAGATCAGTTATGCATTGGATTATGGGAAGTATACTTGAAAATAAGACAAAAAAAGATGTCTTTCAAAGTTGCAATAAGGCCATGCAGAAAAAGGAAATATTGCAGCATTTTCCATGCCAGATGAAGCAGGGAATATTTAAATGTCAGCTTGAAGAACATTTTTTTGGTGAAAAATACTATTAAGATGTGCACAACATGAAGGAGAATATGTGCGGATAAGTACATAGACATGACTTGGAAACTGGCATCTCCTAAACAAAAGGCAACATGTTGGAATGTTGCACTTGCATTGGCTAAACTGAATCCTGGAATTTAAAATACTCTGAAACAAGACTTGTTGAATACTTCAAAATGTGACTGTTTTAGGTGTTTTCAAAGACTTGTGGATTTGTAAAGGAAAATTCAAATCTAGTGTTTTGCTGATGGATTTGTTACCAGTGTTTTGTTAGTAGTTTGTTAGAGTGGTTTGATAGTAGTTTGTTAGTGTGGTTTGATAGTAGTTTGTTAGAATGGTTTGATAGTAGTTTGTTAGAGTGGTTTGATAGTAGTTTGTTAGAGTGGTTTGATAGTAGTTTGTTAAGAGTGGTTTGATAGTAGTTTGTTAGAGTATAGTTTGTTAGCTCATTTGCATGTGATTTGCTATACTATTAAACTACTTTCAAACCATAGTGGTTTGTTAGTAATTTGTTATAGTAGTTTGTTTGCCCTTTTTTTCCGTATGGGAAGACTGGCGATTGATCCAAAAGCTGATTGTGACAGACGATTGGATCATTACAATATTAAAGGTAAAAAGAAATACTTGCAATAAAAAATCAAAGTGTACATCTGTAATGACTCCTTTATGACAAAATATTTCTTGATAATTTATTTTTGTTCCTTTATAATTCTACATTGTTTGCATGGCTTCATCAAAAATAAATTCAACTCATAATATAGAAGTTGTATTCTACATTATGAAACAATTTTAATCCAATGCACTTTTAAAATATGGTAAGTATGAATAGAATATGCTGGCTTTAAAAGCTATGAAACTATACTATAACTTCAGGGGGTATAATAATAACAGTGGCAACTTTCAAGGTACACATATGCATGTGTATGTGTTGAAAGTACATCAGGTAGCTAATCCATTGAATATTTACATCTATGTACTCATTGACTGACATTTATAAAAAAAATTTTTTAATACTAATAGAGAACCTAGTTTCGGGTGAAATGTAAGATATTTAAGACTTTTGAGAACCTACAAACTTGTATACTCTCTCTTTTTTGTAGTTTAAGCTTTAGTTATGCTTAGAAAATATCTACTGTGTTAATATTGGTTTTACAGGTTCAATATACAGGTTCAACATACAGTCAGCCTCTCATAAGAAAAAATCCAAAGATCCTAGGCTTGTCAAAAGTTAAGGTAACTACACACTGTTTAACAGACTTTGTTATATTCTTCTCAACAAAGTTTGGGATATCCTGGAATCACAAAGTCTGTTTTTCTGCCTATCTACTTGTCTGTGATTTTTTTTGTCAAAAAGTAATATATTTGTCAGAATCTTCTAAATTTTTGGCTATATACTATTTGAACATTCCATCATATTCAATTGACAAAAATAAAAATAAAATGCTTTTTATGATTTTAATATGAAGCATATATTCCAATAGTGCAATTGTCTTGCAAAATTCAATTCAATTATCAAAATAAAAAAAAATGCTTTTTATAATTTTATTATGAAGCATATCTTCCAACAGTGTCTTGCAAATTACATTATAGGATTTCACAAAACACCTAGTATATAACATTAGTTTTATCTCGTATTATATCTGTGTCGGTGAATTGGGAATACATTTGTTTGCTGATGAATAAGTTACTTTAATATAACTTGTAGAATTGATTTTGTAATTTAAGAATTATTTTATTTTTATTTTTGAAATTTTTGTAGAGACCATTTTTGTAGAGACCATTCTGTGCCACAAAGAAATTGTTCAGGAAGGGGAGAACTGGTGGATTTGCATTTTTGGTACAGTTCAAAGGGATTCTCAAAATGGTCAGATCAGAGGGAGGACAACTGAAAATATTGAAAGATACAGAAGGAAAAAGAACCTGGAAATATATGGAATAATTATGAAATGTGGAGAATGTACACAACCTTTCTGAATTTGACCTGTAAAGATTTCTTATTTGTATGCTAGAATATCAAAAAACTTGATTCTTCATAAATTTACAATAGAGAATACATGACAAATGTAATTGCTGATATTTCAATTTTGCTGTGGACACTTTCATGTCATATGGTATTTTTATACAAGTACATGACCTAATTATTTTATTCATTTGTACATGTATACATCTGCTGAAATCTTATAATTTGTACTCATTTTAGAATATGTTAAATACATGTATCGACAAATGCTACCGACTTGTTTGTATATTTTCTTGTTTAGAATGTACACTGTGAAAAATTAGTTATTTCTCTTGATGAAAATAATTTTATCAAAAAAGTTGTGTAAGCATTATAAGATATAGATATCTTAAAATATTTAACCAATGAAGATAGATCATTGTACATGTAATGTAATGAATTTTCATCTAAAGCAGAAATATCTGATTTTTAAATATGTACAAGAATGTGAAAAATATTGAAAGAGAACACACATAACTGTTTCATATGATCTACATATGATGCCCCTTTCATATGATTCTCATATGTAAATATCTTGAAACACACATAAGTGTTTCATATGATTTACATATGATGCCCTTTTCATATGATTCTCATATGTAAATGGCTTGAAACACACTTAAATCATTCATATGAAAATCATATGTAGTTATTTTCATATGATTCACATATGTGGATCATATGTAAATCATATGATTTGCTTCATATGATTCACATATGATGCCCTTTTTTGTGATTCTCATATGAAACCAATCATATGATTCACATGTGATACACATATGTGCATCATATGTGGCGAAGTTGCCTGTGTATGATAGGCGAAATTTTTGTATCAGATAAAACGAAAATACGATATTTTCCTATCAGAATATCAGGTGAAATTATTAATAAATATATAAGAAATGGTTTTGTGCTCTGATATTGTATCAGATTAGCCGAAATATTCGTTTAACCGCTATCCGATTAAATGGAATCCACTGTATTACTTTTATTCGGGTACTGTAGATAAAATTACATCGATTGACCTGGTCAATAAAAAATCTGCAGAAAAAATTAAAAATTTAAAATAAAAGCTGCCCGCCTCGATTTCTAAAAAAATTCGGATAAGAATCTAGCAATTTATTTATTATGGCCTAAAATTTAGCCTGGGTATCATTTGGGATTTTTTTAACTTAATTTTGAGGAAAAACAGTAAATTTTCAATTGGGACAGGGTCCTTTTCCATACACTAGACCTGGATGCAAGGGTTATTAAGCCCCGATACCCCTTTAAAAACGAAAACATGTATATGGCATTTTTTTCAGGAAATAGTAACACAACAGTGCTAAGTAAATATACATAATACAATACCATATGACATTTACCTCATTTGTGTAAGTAACCTTGACTTTTGGAGCAACAGTAGGTTGTGGAACAGCCATTTTATCTGTAGACACAGATGTTTGATCAGGGACATTGTATCCTCTGACTGCATCCTTCCTTGGAGAATCCACAAAATCTGAAAATAAACATTTTGATCTTAGTGATACTACCGGTACTGTCATTTACATTTTCTTACAAGAAGGATTATGGCTGTGTATTGAGCAAAAAATTTCGATATGATACAATATTTTTTTAAGCGATATGCAATATATTGGGTTCTTAAACAAGTCCATCAAAAAAGTCATAAAAAATCATTAAAATGCATGAATTTCATAAAAACTAAGTGTTTTATAACCCATTTCAAAGTTCATGCCTCCAAGTCATTACAAATAACACTTCAAATTAAAACTTTTTAAAATTACTGTAAAATCAACATGTTAAAATGAAATTATCTATGTAATAATTATAAATTATACTATTTCCTCAATGATTATTTGATTATTGCTAAGTTTTAATTCAAAAAAGTTTTATATAATCTTCAGTGATTAAAATTTTCATCTTTTTCACAGAATTAGAAGAAAAAAATGTCTGTTAGATACGTATTGGAAGTAATTTTTTGATAAGATATGATTCTTGAATATCGATATGTATCGATATATTGATACAGCCCTGAGAAGGATATGGAGATAAAAACAGTATATTCAATATCAAAGTCCATAAAACAATACAAAATAGGAGCAGAGCTAGCAAACACGGACCTCCAAAACATCAGGGGTGGGATCAGCTAGGTGCCATTACAATTACACATAATTACATACAATTAACTTTACCCATTCAGATCTTTTGAAAATTAAAATTTTAGTTTATCATGCAGATCTTGTCTTTGCTTCTGTTGTTCAAACACAAACCTGAATCTTTGATGATGATCTGCCCAATATATTTCCCATTGTTATCAAAGCTGTTCTCAGGCTCTGGTAAAGAGAAAGCTGGTAATGGACCTCCATAGATAGCCTAGATACGACAAATACGATGTAATTCTTGAACTAGCACAGGTATTTCAGAAGGAGAATAAAGTGCCCCGCCACAGCATGATACGCCCGCCAAATATTGTTCAATAATCATAAATTGGTTAGGATGCAAGAAAATCAGGTAGCCTTGATTGATTAACAGATTGACACAGATTTCAATGATCTAATTTCCATTTCTTATCATACTAAGAGACTTGCAGTGTAGGGATTGATTATAACAAATACATCATATAACTCTAAACCGGTTGTGTTAGAGCATAACAAATATCCATCTGCAGCTTACTTAAACTTAAATTGTTAATTGCATATATTCTGAAATGATAGAAATGCTACAGTTTAATAAAAAAAAAATCAAACATAAATTATAATTTCTTCAGACTATAAAATTCTAAGTGAGACATGACTGCAATTTGTTGCAAATATATAAAAATTGAAATATATATTTTTTTTTCAATGAACACATGTAAAAATTAGTTTTAATTTTATTATACAATATTAATTTAGTTTTAATCATACACTAAAACATAAATTTGTTTTAATTACATTACACCAATTGGAAGATCTTTATCTGGACTAGCCATCAAGAACTCTTAATTAACACAAGCAACTATGAGGCCATTTCTTTTTGCCCAACTCCCGAGAGATAAATCAAGATAACAGCTGCATCAGATCTATAAATGCTCTTAGCTCCTGAAAATAAACTCATTAATTTCTCACTAATTTGGCATGCAAGTTTCTGCTATCAAAATTCTTCTTGACCAGTGCTTGATAATTATGCCCATGGGACAAACTGAATTCCTCTCAAAGCATAAACATTTGTTACAGATTGCTGTAAAGTATATAATGAAAAAATAAGTTTTTACTTAATTTAACATTCTTTAATAAGGATACAACTATATTTTTACATTTTTTAGGATTATGAAATTTAAAATTTTAAAGACTTATTTTTTTAAAAAAATCACTTAAATTAAAGGTCACAGTGACCTTGAAATAGGCCGCGACACACCTTCTACTTTAGCTGTATACTTTTGCCAAGTTTAAAAGCTCTAGGTCTCATAGTTTTCTAGTTATGAGTCGGACAGGGTTTTTCCATATTTGGCTATAACATCTTAATTAAAGGTCAGAGCGACCTACTTTTTGTGCGCGACACACCTTCTACCCAAGATGTATCAGCTGACAAAGTGTGATAACTCTAGGCCTTATAGTATTAAAGTTATGAGCCGGACACGAGAAAAGCTAACAGACGGACGGACACGAAGCCTAACACATAATACGTCCCGTCTGAAGACGGGCGTATAAAAATACTCTTGAGAATATCAAAATAGCAAGGCCATGTTAGTCAAAATGGTAATAAACTTTCAAGTTTAATTCTGAAGTGACAACGTTATGGAGGTAAAAATGTTTGGGAGAATAAGAAAGAAATCTCTTTCATAAAAAAGAAATGCCCATGCTTGCTTAGATCACTTTGGCTCTGCTGTTCAATTCCCTTGTGAAACTCTCATCATATATTTAGCCCCACCATACCATCAGGGTCAAAATTTATTCATATTTGTATTATATCCAAGAATGCTTCCTGTGAATATGAGTAATCACAGACTTGCTGTCCTTGAGAAGAAAATACTGTATACAGGGAAATTTTCGCTCCCGTTTTATTTTCGCCCCTTTCGCCCTTTCCTTCATAGGGCGAATTTAAAACGGGGCGAATTCAAATTACACCTCATAATTTCTTTATCAGAACTATGACTGGGCGAATTTAAAATGGGGCAAAATTGTTCACAGGTTCAAAAGGGCGAAAATAACACGGGGCGAAAATAACCCTGTATACAGTAGTTCTTATATATTTCAAAGTAAAGCTTTGATTCATAACTGTGGCCCATCCTATCCCCAGATAGCCATAATTTAAAACCTACATTTCCTCAGGAAGCCTTCAAATATAAAAGTTTTATCTTTTCTAATTTCGTAATTCTCAGGAAGAAGGATTTTCAAGTTTTTTTTATGCATTCCAATGTTCACGCAGAAAATGTAAGAAGTTTAGAAACAAGGGACAGAAAGTCATACGGAAGCTGGACAATAGATGGTCATTAACCTTGCTTTTCAGATCAAGTAACCAAAGAGCAAAGTTAATGTGAATTAAACAAGTATTGTGGCAAAAGCTAGGGTAAGCAAGAAAAAAAAAACTTGGTATAAAAGTAAAGTTGTATCTTTGCCAGGTCATGGGACTCATGAAAGCGAGGCATACATGCATATGTAATGCACTGTTTCCATAGTCTTGCAAAATTAACACAAAAACAGATTCTTTAAAATGGAGATGACATACCTCACCAATAGATGTGTTGAGTTTTCTTTCTATGAGAGCTGATCGTTGTGGGCACCAGTTTTCTTCTGGTTCAATAAAGGTTGCCTTATCCAGAGTCACACAGTTGTCCACTGTGGTCAGTCCAAAGAACTGACAGAAATGGGCAGCCTCACTCTGGTCATCAAAACTCAGGCTCCTCACTAAATCCTCCAAAGGTAGCTGAAAATAGCAGGAAAAATCATATAAACCTGTAATATCTATTCTTCTTGTAGCAATAATTAGTTCTTAGTGTTTTGTAATTCAGATTTGATTACATTTTAATAACTGTGTTAGTAGTGTGCATACAATGGGCTTCATGATTATTGATGAAATCAATGAAATGCTGCAGACATTATTCCCCAGTAACTCACGAATGTTATCAAAATACTATCAGATCAGAAACACGTCAAACCTGTATAGCTGAAATAAATATTTCACTGTAGAATATATACACATGGAATTAATTATCGCATAATTTATGCGAGAAGCACCACATGCGAAATAAAATTACTCGCCTTTATTTTTATGGTGCTGAAATCTATGTAAAATCTCTTGATCAACCGTCCATTCGCAAATTATTATTCTCGTGATTTGCCGTTGAAGAGCCCATACGCGATAATAAGTACGTTAGTACTCGCCAAAAATAAGGAATCTACAGTAATTATTTAGACCATATCTCTGTGTCATCTTACGCAATTTCTTAATGCCTAATGCCTCAGCTAATGCCTTGGTTTTTATATTTCAGTCAACCTTTCTCAACCTCTGAGGTTATCCTGCAACATTCACAATAACACAGACTTGATTTCTAAACAAACTTGTTTGCAAGCATCAAATTTTACCTGTACTCCCTTGTGATGTGCCTTCACCAGGATATATAATGCTTTTTTCCTAACTTGAGTAAAATATCTGCAAAAAAAAAAAAGTCTTTTCCAAAGAAATTTCTTTGATTGTGACTAACCATACAACTCTATTTACGTTAATTCAATATACATTATTATTTTACCAATATTACATTTTTATATTATGCCAAATAAACAGGTAAATTATTTTCAGACTACATGTATTTCATGCCCAAGAGAGCTCTTAAAGCAATTGCAGGGAATGTTTTGCTGAAGAATTAGTAAAGGAATATGTTAGGAACTCATGGATAATGATACCAGTATTTTGAAATTGACAGTTTAGAGATACAGACATACACACCTGCAACTTTCAACCACACACATTTTCCTGATGTTCAATATACTGGTACTAATACCGGTAATAACAAGAGGCCCACAGGCCTTATAGGTCACCTGAGTATCATGTAACAACTTTCCAGCGATTGTATTTGGTTCTTGTTTTAATCCAAAAGCCATGAAATTCACAAATTTTGAAAGAGGCACCATTGCTTATCAAAGGGCATATTTCAAAGCATTAATTTATTTTTAGTCAAAGTACCCCCATGGTACCCCTGACCCAGTGGCCCTGAAATTATCTATTTTTGAAAGAGGCCTCTCTCTTCATTATAAGGCCAGCATTTTTTTATGTTTAGGTTTAGTTAAGAACATGAGAATTAAAAAAGTCCCAAAGGAGAAGGAAATAAAAAAAAAATTTGATAAATCAATCATTAACATTTGTACATTCTTTTTTATGCTATTCTAATAGGCTCCTTACCACTGGACACATAATGCTTACAAATAGGAAAGTAGAACATTTAATTGCTTATTTCATCATCTGCCAGTTTGGGCCAGTTATATAAATTTTGTGATGTTGGTCAAAATATATTTTAAAAAATCAATTCTTTAAAAGTCTTTCAATATATCTTCATTTTTTTAATATGTGTTAGGTGAATGTGTAGACATTGTTCTAAAATTTACCTGATGCCTAAAATTATAATTCCTATCATAAAACAGACAGGCAGTATTGGGGAGTAGGGTGAACGTTTTTTCAATTAAGTGTAAAATAATTTCTCTGGCTGATACAAATGATACTACATGCCTGTATATATCTGTATATTCTTGCCTTTCAATAGTTGAATTTTTTTTTTATTTCTTCAGTTACTTATTGTTCATTTCTTCCTCAAATGGACTTAACTTCTCCCATAGTTTTATTCATTACATCTGATGCATAAGCAACCCTTTTCTGAAGAATGATGCTTAGACTGTAAGCTATAACAGAGACCTAAACGATGTCGCTGGCAATATGCAATAGCTACCACGGGCAGTTTAAAACCTGGGGGAGGAAAATAATTTACAGACAGATACTTTTGAAACGAATACATAATTATCTCACCAGCATGTCATTGTGCAACAAAGTCGTCAGCATTTTATTTGTCCGTTGAACGGACGAAACGTTTTGAATGGCACTCGTATCGATGAATTTTACACTTAGCTTTTTTTACCCGCCGTTTCATCTTAAAACCGGAAGTACGAGTTCATAAATTTGAAATCTCGATCCTGACTCATATTTGACATCGGAAAGAAAAAAATTGTTTTATTTTTTTTTTCTGAAAATTCAAAACCTTGAGCGGAGGCTTTGTACAACTGAAAATAAAATAAATCCTGGCCTTAAATATGTAATTAGATCATTAGCATATTAACCAGGAGCAAAGGATAAGATGTTCAAAGAATTCATGCAATTCACTATATAATCAATAGAGCCCCGCCCTAACACCAGAACCCCTGACCCTGGGGCCATAAAATTCACAATTTTGGTAGAGGCACTCTTGCTCATCATAACTATGTACTTTGTTGGTTTATTTAATACCCAGGAGCAGAGAAGAAGATTTTCAAAGAAATAATGCATTTTCACTACCTACTTATTTAGCCCCGCCCTAGCACTAGAACCCCTGACCCCAGGGCCATGAATTTCACAATTTTGTTAGAGGACTCATTGCTGATTACAATCATGCAAACAGTTCGATTGCTTAATGTCCAGGAGTAAAGAAGAAGATTTTTAAAGATTGCATTAATTTTAGTGGTTTTGGCCCCACCCCTCAGGCCCCAGGGGGGCAGGGATCATGAAATTCACAACTTTTGTTCCCCTTCACCCATAGATGCTTTGTGCCAAATTTGGTTGAAATTGGTTCAGTGGTTGCAGAGAAGAAGCTGAAAATGTTCAAATGTTAACGCACGACGAACGACGACGGACGAAAACGGATAGCAATAGGTCACCTGAATTTACTCAGGTGACCTAATAAAAACTTTAGCTCTCTGATTGTTAATCCCAGTGAAACCAGTGAGCTACAGGATCTACAAATAAATAAACTTACCTGTGAAGAATACAGGAGCAGAGAAAGGATCCCTCTCTAACAAGACGGAAGAACCTGACATAGTTATTACTGTTGAGGGCTGCATAAACTTTGAGGGCATAGTTAATTAAAGTCGAGTTCCAAACTTCTGGTCTTAATTGTTGGGTCTCTCTTAAAGTGTGAAACATACAATGAAAGTCTCAATAATGTACCAAAATTGAAAAAAATATAGGCTGTAACTTATTTGTAGATAATTTATAAAAAATAAAACAACTTTGTATCAAGCATATGTTATATTTTAAAATTTACACATTTTGATCAGAATCTAGGATGGTGATAGAGTAGGAAGAATCTTTCTTATAGTTACCTGTATCAGCTAAGTATTTAGCATTAACATTAAGTAAATAAATCATTCACATTAGATATTATATAAATATTGCATGTAGTTGAGTGTAACATTGAAAATTTTCATCCCAAGAAAACCATTGTCAACCGAGGCGCAGCTGAGGTTGACAATGGTTTTCAAGGGGTGAAAATTTTCAATGATG